>NC_092344.1:2565951-2811238 GCF_963676685.1 Mytilus edulis
TTTTGAAAATAAATAACTCAGGCTTGATAATCACAAAAATAGATGGTTTGTTCTGTGGTAGTTTGAAAAATAAATTATCTGACTTGCAATGTATTGAAAATAAATAACTCAGCAGGTCTAATCGAAAGTATTGAGATGGCACCAGATTCTTCATAAATTCATCTTTCCCCCCCCCCCCCCCCCCCCCCCAAAAAAAAATCGGGAAACACTTCCCAATTTTTTTAATAATTAAAGTATAGATATTATTTAAATATACTTGAAACGTCTGAAAATTGGTTTCATTTAACTTGAGGTACATGTATATTGTCTCAGGAAACCTTACCTCACTTTTATTTTTAACAGGGCCGTAACGACATTGAGGCAAATGCCTCATGTAGGAAAAGACCAAACGCTTGTCTCCATATCAAATTGTGTTCACGGCGAGTGCCTTGCAAGAAGCAAGTTCTGTTTTCCCTCAGACGTAGGCCTGATTTTTCGGGATCAATGTTTCTTTATTATTTGTCTTTTGTTCATTGATTGCCCTTCTGTATTCTGTTAGTGTTGCATTCCTTATGTAATCTAGTAATTTTATTATGAACTTGATCATGAGTTAAAAAAAAAACATCAGCCACAGACTTAACTATGTGAATTCCATTTTTGCTTTATTATGCACATTGGTCGTTTGATGTTGTCCCTAGAAACTTAAGTTAAAATTATTAAAACAAAACTTGCATTTTCAAATTAAGAAAGGGTCTGGGAAACACCTATTAAAAGAGCATGATTTTGCATCATTTGTTCTATAGCTTTCAGTGGCTCCAAAACCCTTCCAAAAAAAAATTTGCCTCGCTCCGCTCGGCGAAATATGTTTGCCAATACTTTTAAAGAAGCTAGTTACAACCAAACTTTAATATTAAATAGGTATGCAATACATGTACATGTACATGCAGTTGGGAATATAAAGCCGGATTAATTTCTGCAGAGGATGATGATTAATTCTGATTAAATGGTACACAATGACTTGACTATACATGTATTATTTCTAATAAACAAATCATTTAAAAAAATTATGCTTTCGAATATCATAAATATAGTTTGAAAATGAATAATCAGTCCCTTGCTTTAGGGAAAATGAAAAATCTGACTTCAATAGTGCAGAAAACGAATAATCTGTCCTTTTAGTTTACAAAAATAAATAACTGATCAAAAAACAAATCCTCCTGCCCCCCCCCCCCCAGAATATCAAATGGTCGTCCCCTAACTGGTGTCAAACGGGAACTTGGTACCAGTCAAAATTGTAAGGCACCTGTTACGCCAAAACTGTTGTTAAGATTTAAGTCAATTTTAAATCTTGAATGTCATAATAATATTGTTTTTTGGGCTGCTTGCCTTACAGGTTTTTATGTATTTTTGCGACCAAACAATTTTTTAGTCAAAGGTCTTTTTGATCCAGAAATCAATTTGCGAAGGGTAGATGTGCTGCCTCGTAGCTGGGGTATGCCTGTAACGCTTAAAGTAATTAAGACGCTGCAGTTTCGTTCTAAGCCTATTGAGGTAATTCTCCCTTTGTTACACGGTCACCAGCTTTGTCCGTATGCAGTCTTATCCCTCGTGCTTGCCTTACCTGCTGGAGATCCATTAGATCCGTTATTTAGGTTGTCTGACAAAAGTTGTTTGTCTTATACTGTTTTCCTCCAATGCTTTCGTTTTTTGTTGCAACACCTTGGCTGTAATCCTCAAATTATGGGGGACACTCTTTTCGTAGGGGTGCTGCCACTTGGGCAGGATCTGTAGTCTTTCGGACAGTGACATTAAATTGCTACTAGGTTATTGGTCAAGTGATTGTTTTTTACGTTATATTCATTCTGATAGAGACCAGCGTCTCAAAGCCATGACGTCTTTCTGTTCTTTATTACCTTCTTCTTAACAAACTACCCCCTTCTTGTTTGGGTTTGGGGTTATATTTTTTATTATGAATTCAGATTCAAATAATTTTATTGGTGTAAATTCCTATACAGAAATGATACCAGCCGACATTTACAAAATACAAATACAAAAATAAACAAACAAACAAACAAACAAAAAACCAAACATATTTTCTCAATGATCATGATAGGAGATACATATTTTATATTTACATTGCGTGGAGGTGTTATTCATACAATATCATTAATTCAAGCTATTACAATCAGCTTTAATACTACAAAAGCTCTTAACAACATTATGTTTGCTTTAAATGAATGTTCAAATCATACATATCGCTTATTCCAGCTACACTTACAGTACTAATGTCCGTATCATTACTTTTCAAAATGAAACTTAACTTATCTTGTTCACACATATTAACAAAAGATGGAACTATATCACTTAAATTACAAAAGAGTACATTTCTATTAAGTTCTAACGCTTTACATTGAATGAGGAAATGGAACTCATCTTCAATTCCATCATGTCATATATCATGTACAAGGGGGTGTTAGGCTTGGGGTTACCAAGGTAATAAAATTGCCATTATACTATTTGTTGTTAACTTAGACAGTCTTGTCTCACATCTGCTTGTCAATAACTAGTGAGGTAAATAAGAAATATATGACATAGAGTATTGCAACAAAGTAGGAGAAGATAGGTTTTATAATATATGATGTGCGTCCGTCCGTCCTTCCATCTGTCCGTCCGTTCGTTCAGGTTAAAGTTTTTGGTCAAGGTAGTTTTTGATAAAGTTGAAGTCCAATCAACTTCAAACTTAGTACACATGTTCCCTATGATATGATCTTTCTAATTTAATTGCCAAATTAGAGTTTTGACCCAAATTTCACGGTCTACTGAACATAGAACATGATAATGCGAGTGGGGCATCCGTGTATTATGGACACTTTCTTGTTTTGTAAGTAAATACTGAAAATTTTACTATCATTACTGTATTAACTAAATGTCGATCTTATCCTATGGTGAGCTTATTCATTAGACAGAAATACACGGATACTTTGAATGATGAACATTAAAAAAGTTAATTTACAAAACAAAATTTATAAAACAGAACAAGAACTATTGAGAACAGTAACATTAAAAGCAGGAAGTATTTATTCAGAGGAGCGTTGGAACACCCGAACATCACCCCAAGTGGCAAGTGCCTCCTCACTGGTCAGCTATTTAGATCGCTACACATAGTAACTATTCAGCATTTTAGATTTTTACATAGTAACTATATATGTGTTGCAAATACAATAAGCGAAGTGAAACGCTTTGTGATAAAGCATTGCAGCATTATTAAGCTGCAAGATCATTCGTGACGGGTTCACTTATGTAACTGTGCATTTTCTTTATGGTGTTTTTGTTTGCGATCTATGTTTAGTATTGAGTAGATCCAAATAATAAATCTTTATCTTACCATTCGATACTACTTAATAGTAATCTTTCTGTTTTATGCACTCTGTTTAGTTTTTCTACTGTACAAAAAAAATAATATTAGTGTTATTTGGAACCACGTGTCTCCTCTGCGATAATTGTATTTGGCGTAAACATGTGATGTTGACTGTAAAAAGTTAGTTCAATCATCATTACAAATAAAACATTTAAAAGTAAACCAATTTTTTCCTTAGCTGCTATTCTTCATCTTGAGATAAGCTTCTGTCCAAGTTTCATAAAAATCGGAAATGTGTCATGGCAACAAAATTTAATTATCAGGCTGTTTGAGAAATGTAAACTAACAAAAATAAGTCAAATAAAAAAAATGAAGTATTGCCAAAGGTGGCTTCAGAGGAAATTTCTTACTCATAAAAGGCTTCTGCTAACATTCCGTCAAGTTCTATGTAGGTTTGACAAAAGATTTGATTAAGAAATAATTCTATCCTGCCATGCTCTATGCTCATTTTAACATGGGTAGGCATTATATTTGTTAATATCTTAATACCGAGCATGGCAGGATAGAATTATTTCGATTCTAATAGGAATATTTGAACTTTTTCACTTCGAAGCGGACCTATAGACGCTCGGAATGTCGCCATTTTGATCTCTGTATCGATTTGATGAGTTAATATTTAAAAAAAAGAAGATGTGGTATGATTGCAAATGAGACCATATACGCAAGAGACCGTCCAAAGGATGCAGAAATATATTTAACAACTGTGTACTTCATCCACTGTACGGCCTTCAACAATGAACAAAGCCTATACCGTATAGTCAGCTATAAAAGGCCCCAAAATGACAAATGTTAAACAATTCAAACGAAACAACTTGATTCAAACCAGAATACTAACGGCCTAATTCATGTACAAAATAAAGAACGAATGTAACACATCAACAAACGGCAACCACTGAATTACAGGCTCCTGACTTGGGATAAGCACATACAGAATGGGGCGTGTCTTTTTCAATTTTTTTTTATAGTTTTTTCTTATGTTGTGCTGTTACGTCACTGTTAAAGGCTAGGATATAGTCGAGCCCTCGCAAGCATGCTTAACCCTCAACATTATTTGTGTGCCTGCATGTCCTAACTCAAGAGCCTGTAGTTCAGTGGTTGTCGGTCGAACTTGAAGACTAGTTCATGTCTGTCATATTGTTATAAATTAGGCCTGTAGTTTTTTCAATTGAATTGTTTAATATTTTCCTTGTCTTTTATAGTTGACTGTATGGTATGAGTTTTTCTCATTGTTGAAGGCCGTACGGTTGCCTATAATTGCTTACATCCAATTCATTTAAAATTTGGTGGATATTAGTCTCATTGGCATTCATACCACATCTCTTTATATTTATATTTTAAACCAGACCAAAAGTTGGGAAAAAATTAATACTTATCTTTTTTAAAATTTTGCATTGAATATGTCATTCTGTCATAAAAGGGCGTCAGTCCAAATTCGATAAAGTTTTGACAAAGTTATTATATTAAGAAATCAATTTTAACCACATACTGAACGTAATTGTTGCTGACGCCAACGACGGAATCTATGATCGCTTTTGCGACATATATAATATGTCCCAGGGTCTACAATAAAATCGCAAAATCAGAATTAATCGTAAAATCAGAATTAACAAAACACACGACATTGCACTGTTAAATATTTTTTGTTTTAACTTAAGACGTGGGCCCTTTTCTTCCTCAATATGTAATCAACAAATAAGGATAACACTTCAAACAAGAACGAAATGTCGATTGGACTACGAAATATATGTTTTTTTGTCTAGCCTGATGAAGCGAGACTTCCTACACTCCATCGTAAACATGCAGGAGTTTAAGTGGTTAAACTCCGGTTTTTTATGCATCAATAACTTTGTCAAACATTCATGGAATTTAATAAACAAATTCTTTTTATGACCACAAGACAATATTCATAGCAACATTTTTTTATTCGGTTTATTTTTCGCGGGCTAAATTGACTTTTTTACAGTCATTATTTAGATACAGTCTAAGGTTCAGCAGTAAACGTTTTCAACTATCACTTTCTCTTCATACTTTCATAGAATAATAACCAAATTTGACAGAAGTTATTTAATGAATAAAAGACAGTATGATTTACTTTCTTCATTTTGTAAAACACCAAATAAATGGTAGAAGCTTTCTTATGATTAAACAGATGAAAGAGATAATATGTGAAGCAAAAATAGTTTTTTTTTAATATGTCGTTTTTCATTTTCAGGATTTTACTGTTAGATGGATTTAGTTTTTTCAATGTTTTGTAAAGTAAGACACGATTACGGTCACTCTCTTGCTTGTGGACGGTGGTACTTAGTATGAAACTCATGTCACTATACAAATTCTTAGGTTTTTTTCAACTTACATTTACAGACAGTCTGAGTTCTAATTTTTTACATATTATGTAAGCCTTCGTGGATTTTTACAAAATTTCGTCATAAGGTTATCTTAATGATAAAAAAATAGTATATAATTGTTTAAATAAAAGTTTGAAATTAGAAAAAAATAATTTTTGTATTCTGCTGATAACATGTTGGTCTATTTTTAAAGTCAACATTACACGTTTACACTGAGAATGGCAATGCAATCACATATGCAGGCGAGACACAGAGTTTTACGAAACCCTTTGCGATTTGTTTTTAAAATTTCAAATCGTGACAAGCGATTCAGTTTTGAATCTAAGAGTCTCCTGATTTATATAAAAAATATATTTACATGACTATAAAAGATGTAAAAGTTGTGTTCATGTATGGGAACTGTCTTCATAATATCAACGTACAGTGCTGATAGGGGGGATATTTGGACGAATCTTTAAAAATATAATTGCTAAGACAGCTCAAATGTGTAAATAGATATATAGGTTCCATCGACTTTCCTGTTTAAAACTTATTGAGTAGAACAAATACATGTCAAAATTTAGAATTTTCGTTAAACGTAACGAATCACTTTTTTTCCGTAGAGTTCGAATCAAAAATATTTTATTGTAAATTTACACATATGACTAAAAGACTCTTTGGAATAAAGGAGACGAACCAAAAGTTATACACTTCGTTAATATATAGAAACCATTCTTTGGAAAACCAGAGAATCTTCTAGAAATGAATCACAATTCGGCACTTCAGATACCTTAATTCCTGTAAAATTCGAATTAACAAGTACCAAAATACCTCTTCAAATTTCTATAGATCTAAAAACCGCGACTCAAACAGTAATTAAGTACAACGGTTTGTTTAAGTCCACTGTAAGCATTTTTGTGTACAGGAACATCTCGAATTTTCTTTTTGTGTATAATAGTAAGATTTTATAAATTTTAAGTCAACCTTTGAAAAAGTTGTTTTTAATGAAGCAATACTAAGGTGTTCAAAGGATTCCCTCCTAGCGGGAGACCTAGACTCTCTAACTAATCCGGATTAAAAACACGAGGGAGGTCATTTAGCGGATAATCGGACCAAATCACTTCTTAATAGCCCAATTAATCTCTTTTAATAATTAGATAGTGTACTGAAAGGGAAAATAATACGTATTACCTTTTTATGAAATTTGTGGCGTAAATCACTAAATGAAATCAGTGCCATATGATCTATACTGTAACGTGTTATGTTTGGTTTTGGTACACGCGATCTGACTTGTCTGAAAGGGATTATCTCGTTACATTTGATTCCTTTAAGAAGGTACACACCAGTCTGGTTCATTATTTCAGTATTTGGTTTCCAACAGGACAGTATCGTTCTAAAGGTTAGTAAGACATTTGTCGACTTATTTCAATGCAGAAAGTTTAGAAAATACCGCATTAGTTCAAACTTAGTTTTTCACATATATTATGACTTTAATGGAACCTTTAATTCATCGACAAAGGATGTTCGCCGTTCTTACTAAACTTGTGAGTTAAGTGACAACTAATTTTTGTTTTATTTAAATTTTCTTTTTCTAAATTTTGACACACATAAATGATTTTATAAAATCTCAAGTTTAGATTTTTTTAGATTTTAGATTTCAATAAGAAATTTAAGTCAAACGAAGTTTATAAAGAAGTTTTACTCACTTTGTACCAGACGTCCCCTATCTAACGTGAAATAATATTTGGCAAATATAAGTTAAGTGCCTATTTATTAGTTAAGTTTTTGTGGACATCATGTAGGTTGTTAGATCATAAGTATACCAGGGTATGTTTACCTGAAATAGCTGGGATACTCCCATTTTAAATAACTAGATGGAAACATTGAACGATTGAATCATATATACATAACTTTTAAGCCAAGCATAGGTGACATAAGTTGTCTTTCTATTATCTTCGTACTCTCAAGATCGTCTTAAAAATACTATTTCGGTGACTTGAATGGGGGTTTGACTTAACTGAATAAGATGCTTGTACTTTCCTATCTACATTTTCTCTGGTTTTAGCTTCCTTTTTGATGTTTTTTTCCCGATTTCGTTGAAATTGTTGTACACATGCTTGAGTATACCTTAATATTGCGTTGGTGCTGTGTTTGAAACTTGATATAGATGGACTCTCGTTCGTTGTTGCGTAGGTGTTGTGCACAGTTGGTATCTATTACTGTGTACTTCAACTACCCAGCAAGGGATGGAGAAATAGTACCTGCTATACTACCAAGAGGGGGTCGGGACATATCACCTGTTACACTACCAAGAGGGGGTCGGGTAATATCATCTGTTTTACTACCAAGAGAGGGTAGTGGTATCGTTTGTTTTGTATGTTATAGTCTTTAGAAGATGTATAGCAAAACTTCCAATTTGGTGCTAACCGATAATAGTTTATGGGTACAGAGTTTGTGTTGTTACCTTTTAAATTTTCAGTTTTCTTCTTGATTCAAACACTAGACGTATTTATAGTAGATGTTTGACAAGCCTTGCCATCCGTTCTGTAGTTGAGAAGGTATCCTACATGGAATATTAAACAATAGTTCAGGAGTGATCCAAACGTCCGGTTAGAGACTTAAATTAAAGAAAGTATCCTGTATAGACAAACAGTACTCCAGAAGTAATCCAAAAGAGTGTTGCGTAGGCGTTGTGCACAGCTTATAATTATCGTTGTGTATTTCACCTACCCATCATTGGGAATGGATATAGTTCTTCATGCTGTATAGAGTTCACAGTTGAGGCCTCTTTTAGATTTTACTGAATCATCATAGGCTGTCGGACTTGTATAACGTCAAGAGTTGTGTGTTTTCAGAGGCGGATTTAGGAGATGGGCCCAGGCCCCCCCTTTTTGGGAAAAAATTGGTTGCTTATATAGGGAATTATTGAAGCGTGACTGGAGCGGGCCCCCTCTTAGGTCAGTCAGTGGGCCCCCACTTATGAAAATTTCTGTATCCGCCACTGGTTTTAAGGTATAAATCTTAGTTTTTTGTTCATACATCAGTCTTTGAGAATATGATGCTATAACTAATAAATATTTTAAAAAAGTTCAGCTTCGCACAATTTTACTAGACTCTAGACTTATAATATCAAAAAATAGCAACACAGTAAAACTATACTGATTAACAACGCAACGCATTCGTGACAAAAAAATGACAAAAATTAATCTGTAAACTGTCCACAAAGAAGGATTGTTAAGGGGAAATTATCCAATTTATGGTATTAGTCTTACTTTTCATCAGAGAACGTTTTTTTCACTTTCTTCTAATACTTAATATAAGAGCAACTTTCAGGATAGTAATGAATTTCTATTGGATTAATATTTGAGTACTTTCAAGGTGAAAAAAGAATATCCGCACCACAGGGGCTCGGTTAGCAGATTCAAATTTTATTTATAAATGTTTTTCAACTATTTTGTTCGTATTTCCTATCTATTTATATTACATTTTTAACCTTGGCATCACCATATCTCTGTTTTCTTACAATGTGCAGATCCAGGATTTAATGTTAGGAAGGTGCTCCTCACAATAAAATTAAGAATGAACGAATCATATTTTGACCAAATTTTCACTGTTATTTTACTAGTCTCGATATATATATATATATGGAGGGTCTGGATAATCGAGACTATTATTTTACTAACCCGAATAATTCAGTCGTTATATTCCGCTGATCTACGAAGGCTACATTCGTCGTGTGGAAGAAAATCGGACACGGAAAGGGCTTGAATTATTCGAGTTATAATTTTACCTGTAAATAAGTTATAACTTTTTTGTTATTTCAATTCAACCTTCCATTTTATACACCTTTCGATCTTCTACAAACGATGCCTTCTTTTTAATTTACAATAGAATTCTATCACAAAATAATTCTAGGTTTTCTCCTTACTTTAGACGTGCAAAATAGCCAGATGAATTCAAATATCAAAATCAACCGAAAATGGTATGAATTTAAACAAAATTGTAATAAAAACCCGTTATAGGAGCATGCAGGCTTGAAAAATAGAGCAACCACAACAAAACAGCACGAAAGAGATAGAAATGTTAATCAATCTTTCCTATTCGAGAAAAGTGTACAAACAATATCTTCTTGGTATTATATATATAAAAAGAGGTGCTTATGAAGAATGGCAATTATATTGTTTTAGAAAAAAGTTAATTGTACAATAACAAAGTCTTGTCTCGAAATGTACTTACGATTTTCAATCCAATTGAAATTCTCTATAAATTTGTATTAAATTTTGCTGACAATATGGTTTTATATCATGTACAAAACAAAAAGGAATAATTAGTCCAGGTTATTGATAACATTTATAATTACACTTGTGTTAAAACATTGCGTCTTGTATTTTGAGGACTTATTATCAATGTATTTTTCAAACTAAACTGAATTTTCTTGTTTTTATCCTATCTTGAAACTTACTACTTTACTTTTGGAATTTTGAAAGGAACTGCATTAGCTTTGCTCCTGTTGTATGAAATCTACTAATATGTGCAGCGGCCGATATCAGAGTGTTTCTATTTCTACCAAATTTCCCGTTTATATGAAATTTGATAAGGGACTTTTTACTGGCACTTATTGTTTGATTGTTAAACTAATACTGTGTATATCCTTTGTTTAGCACTTGATTTAAATTAAAAGGGGGAGGGGATGAGAACTCGAGTTTATATGCCTGTCCTTAGTCAGTATTTTGTGACCTTGAAGTTGTCTTTAGTACTACCAATAGGTGGTTATTTAAATGGCAGATGTTTTGTAGTCTATGGTAAATTAATATTCAGCTTGTATATATTTGAGATGATGACCAGCTTAATTCAACCTTTAGTTTTTAATAATGTTCTTTTGTTGTAAAGAAGGTTACTATCTCATTGAGTTATCTGCCCTTTAATCAATACCTGTTATAACTGGCTTAACTAGTAATAATTTATTAGTCATAAATTCAATCTTGTTGGAGTACTGCATTATGAAAAATCAAGAGAATATCAAATAATTAAGTTTTAGTCAGCATGTGATGACACACATCTGTGTAATGTTTTTGTTACCATGAATGCTGAAAACTTTTAGAATGAAGGGTTCTGGTGGCCAAATGATATTCAGTAGTAACTGCATCTCTAACTGAAGACATTATATCAAATATAAACACCTTACTTTGTAAATATCAAAGAAAGCCTCTGTAATAAGATCTGTAATAATACCCTGATATTGTATTTATTGTAAATTTGATCTGACCCAGAAAATGTATGACATATTTGCCACTGGACGTTAAGCAACCAACAACAATAAATCAATGTTTTATTGGTCTATCAATTTGCAAAAAAGGATCAGATATTCTCAAGCTTCAAAATAAATGTTTTTTTTTCCAGCAATACATGAACAAATGTACCATTATCAATTCTACGTATATACAGATTATGTTAAAACTCCAATCAAACATATAATAGCAAATTAGAATATAGAACATGTATTGCAGTGAAAAATTCCCCAAACCAACCCAGACTTGAAAAATTGTCAAGGTGTTAATAATCTATCAGATTATCCAGATTAAGTCCCCAGGAGGTACAGTTCTTTGATTAAAAATAATTTCTGGATTAATTAACTAGGCATGGGGTATTATTAAGTCTTAGTGAACTCAACTGTTATGTTAGGAATCAACTTGTATAACATGCCTATTTAAATGCTAGAACTAATCCTTATATTGCACAATTGTAATGTATTCAGTCTGTTAAAAAAAAGTTATGCATATGCCATATATACCCCTTCTTAAAGCTACTAAGACACAATTCAGTAACTAATAATGAGTAAAGCTACTAAGACACAACTCAGTAAATAATAATGAGTATCTTCAAAGATTGAACCTGTGTTAAATATTGTATAACTGGTTGTAATCATTTGAAATTATGAAATTATGATCTCAAATTAAGCATTCTCAGGATTATCACCATAATTTAATCTGGAACTGTTTTTAGCTTCTCACTAAACTGAAATCCTTAGTTATTGTGTAATGCTGTTAACTGAATTAAAGGAAATCACTTAAGATTTTGAGAAAAAAAAAAAAATGCTGAAGAGTGAAGTGAATTTAAAAACTTATAAAATAAAACATAAGTTTACCATTAGTAACTTAAGGTGGTATGGGTGTCTTCCTCCATCTTGGATTGTAAAAAACAGAGAATCAAAGGTCCAGATTTTCCATCAAGTTAGCAAAATTTGATGCAGGAATGCAGATATTTAATGTACATTTTCATTTAAAAGTACCAATTTATAAGAATATAACTTCTAAATATTGATATTTTTGCAAATGTTAATTATTTTTGGTTGTTTTTTTTTTTTTTTTTTTTAAATTGGTATTTTAAGGGGAGGTAACTCTAAAAAAGTGCATTTTCTGAAGGATTCTGTATGGAATTTTCCTATTTTGTATTTTAGCCGGAAAAAACGTACGGTGACCCTATCTTTTCTTTTGATGTTCTCAAAGCAATGTCTGAAAGCTATCTTTTCCTGAAGTATTTAATAATTCTATCATTTTGTTTAGTTTCTAATCACAAAATGGTGTTTTTTCCTGTATAAGCCATACAAAATGTGTCATTTTGTCTTGTAGCTTGAGAAAATACGTGGTAACCTATCATTTTTATTATATTTTTCAACATGTATCAATAGATATAACATTTTGGCAAAGTATGAACAAATTCTATCATTTTTATTTTAGACTCCCATACCACCTTAAAAACAAATTAATGATATATGGTATGATTACCAGTGTGACAACTATCCACCAAAGTTCAAATATCATTGCATGATACAACCAATCAAAGATCCCATATTTTGTTTTTACATCACAAGCCAAAATAAGTAAAACCTTTCTTCCATTTATTGAGCAGTTTCACAGAGTTAGGGACGACATCAAAACATCAATGCAAGATAAAAAAACTTAATTCAAATAGTTTGGGGGTGGGAGGGGGTTGAACTGCTGCAAGTTTTGGTTATTCGACATTGATTTTTACATATGTCCATATGGGTCAATCAATTTTTCCCAAATTAAGTTAATAGGGGGGTAGGGGGTCAGTGAAAAAACTATTTGAATTCAGTTTTTTATCCTTCATTGAACTTTTGATGTCGTCCCTTAGAGTATTGTCTTTTTTTTTTAAATTAAAGTTGCATATATTTTGAAATACATATATGATATGCTCTGCTGGCACTAACTCATACTCAGATTAATTCAACTGTGAAAACACAACTACAAAGTTGCAAATTGATGTGATCATAACTTGATGGTTATCTACTTTATAACCAAAACTTTAATCTGTGAATGTACACATGCTCTGTGTTGAAGACCGTACTGTGACCTATAATGGTTTACTTTTACAAATTGTGACTTGGATGGAGAGTTGTCTCATTAGGACTCATATCACATCTTCTTATATCTATGTGACTTAGATGGAGAGTTGTCTCATTAGCACTCATATCACATCTTCTTATATCTATATGCAATGTATGGTACTGCTACAACACCTTAAAAAACAACAAAAAACACACATAAACTGTTATCAGAGATAATATCTGATATGTCTCGCTTTTTTGTAATTTGGATAATGCAAATGTTGAAATTAAACAAGAGGCTCTCAAGAGCCTGAATCGCTCACCTTAATTCTTTTGTTTAAATCTCTCATCAATGATTATTTTGGCTTTTCATAATATTTAAATGTTTTTTGGATCATCCTATTTTCTTCAAAAGCCAAAAAAAAAATCATTTTCTCCTATGTTCTATTTTAGCCATAGGAGCTATGTTTCTTGACATACAAGGAAATAAAATAAAAAATTTATACTAGATACTCTGAAACTCATTTAGCCTAAGTTTGGCTGAAATTGATACAGCAGTTTCAAAGGAGAAGATTTTTTAAAGTAAGTCAACATGATGAACAAATTGTGAAAAAAGTCTTTAAAGGGCAATAACTCCTTAAGGGGTCAATTGACAATTTTGGTCAAATTGACTTAATTGAAGATCTTACTTTGCTGAACATTATTGCTGTTTACAGTTTATTTCTATCTATAATTATATTCAAGATAATAAACAAAAACAGCAAAATTTCCTTAAAATTATCAATTCAGGGGCAGCAACCCAACAACAGGTTGTCTGATTCATCTGAAAATTTCAGGGCAGATAGATCTTGACCTGATAAACAATATTACCCACGTCAGATTTGCTCTAAATGCTTTGGTTTTTGAGTTATAAGCCAAAAACTGCATTTGACCCCTGTGTTCTATTTTTAGCAATGGCGACCATGTTTGTTGATAGATCATAACTTCGGATACAATTTACAAACTAAATACCCTAAGGAACATTCAGTTAAAGTTTGGAAGTATTTGGCCCAGTAGTTTCAGAGAAGAAGATTTTTGTAAAAGATTACTAAGATTTACGAAAAATGGTTAAAAATTGACTATAAAGGGCTATAACTCCTAAAGGGGTCAACTGACCATTTCCGTCATGTTGACTCATTTGTAAATCTTACTTTGCTGAACATTATTGCTGTTTACAGTTTATCTCTATCTATAATAATATTCAAGATAATAACCAAAAACAGCAAAATTTCTTTAAAATTACCAATTCAGGGGCAGTAACCCAACAACAGGTTGTCTGATTCATCTGAAAATTTCAGGGCAGATAGATCTTGACCTGATAAACAATATTATCCCATGTCAGATTTGCTCTAAATGCTTTGGTTTTTGAGTTATAAGCCAAAAACTGCATTTGACCCCTATGTTCTATTTTTAGCAATGGCGACCATGTTTGTTGATAGATCACAACTTCGGATACAATTTACAAACTAGATACCCTAAGGAACATTCAGTTAAAGTTTGGAAGTATTTGGCCCAGTAGTTTCAGAGGAAAAGATTTTTGTAAAAGATTACTAAGATTTACGAAAAATGGTTAAAAATTGACTATAAAGGGCAATTACTCCTAAAGGGGTCAACTGACCATTTCCGTCATGTTGACTTATTTGTAAATCTTACTTTGCTGAACATTATTCCTGTTTACAGTTTATCTCTATCTATAATAATATTCAAGATAATAACCAAAAACAGCAAAAGTTCCTTAAAATTACCAATTCAGGGGCAGCAACCCAACAACAGGTTGTCTGATTCATCTGAAAATTTCAGGGCAGATAGATCTTGACCTGATAAACAATATCACCCCATGTCAGATTTGCTCTAAATGCTTTGGTTTTTGAGTTATAAGCCAAAAACTGCATTTGACCCCTATGTTCTATTTTTAGCAATGGCGACCATGTTTGTTGATAGATCATAACTTTGGATACAATTTACAAACTAGATACCCTAAGGAACATTCAATTAAAGTTTGGAAGTATTTGGGCCAGTAGTTTCAGAGGAGAAGATTTTTGTAAAAGATTACTAAGATTTACGAAAAATGGTTAAAAATTGACTATAAAGGGCAATAACTCCTAAAGGGGTCAACTGACCATTTCCGTCATGTTGACTTATTTGTAAATCTTACTTTGCTGAACATTATTTCTGTTTACAGTTTATCTCTATCTATAATAATATTCAAGATAATAACCAAAAACAGCAAAATTTCCTTAAAATTACCAATTCAGGGGCGGCAACCCAACAACGGGTTGTCTGATTCATCTGAAAATTTCAGGGCAGATAGATCTTGACCTGATAAACAATATTACCCCATATCAGATTTGCTCTAAATGCTTTGGTTTTTGAGTTATAAGCCAAAAACTGCATTTGACCCCTATGTTCTATTTTTAGCAATGGCGACCATGTTTGTTGATAGATCACAACTTCGGATACAATTTACAAACTAGATACCCTAAGGAACATTCAGTTAAAGTTTGGAAGTATTTGGCCCAGTAGTTTCAGAGGAAAAGATTTTTGTAAAAGATTACTAAGATTTACGAAAAATGGTTAAAAATTGACTATAAAGGGCAATTACTCCTAAAGGGGTCAACTGACCATTTCCGTCATGTTGACTTATTTGTAAATCTTACTTTGCTGAACATTATTCCTGTTTACAGTTTATCTCTATCTATAATAATATTCAAGATAATAACCAAAAACAGCAAAAGTTCCTTAAAATTACCAATTCAGGGGCAGCAACCCAACAACAGGTTGTCTGATTCATCTGAAAATTTCAGGGCAGATAGATCTTGACCTGATAAACAATATCACCCCATGTCAGATTTGCTCTAAATGCTTTGGTTTTTGAGTTATAAGCCAAAAACTGCATTTGACCCCTATGTTCTATTTTTAGCAATGGCGACCATGTTTGTTGATAGATCATAACTTCGGATACAATTTACAAACTAGATACCCTAAGGAACATTCAATTAAAGTTTGGAAGTATTTGGCCCAGTAGTTTCAGAGGAGAAGATTTTTGTAAAAGATTACTAAGATTTACGAAAAATGGTTAAAAATTGACTATAAAGGGCAATAACTCTTAAAGGGGTCAACTGACCATTTCCGTCATGTTGACTTATTTGTAAATCTTACTTTGCTGAACATTATTTCTGTTTACAGTTTATCTCTATCTATAATAATATTCAAGATAATAACCAAAAACAGCAAAATTTTCTTAAAATTACCAATTCAGGGGCGGCAACCCAACAACGGGTTGTCTGATTCATCTGAAAATTTCAGGGCAGATAGATCTTGACCTGATAAACAATATTACCCCATGTCAGATTTGCTCTAAATGCTTTTGTTTTTGAGTTATAAGCCAAAAACTGCATTTGACCCCTATGTTCTATTTTTAGCAATGGCGACCATGTTTGTTGATAGATCAAAACTTCGGATACAATTTATAAAAAAGATACCCTAAGGAACATTCAGTTAAAGTTTGAAAGTATTTGGCCCAGTAGTTTCAGAGGAGAAGATTCTTGAAATAGTTTACGACGACGACAGACGACGACAGACGACGGACGACGACGGACGCCAAGTGATGGCATAAGCTCACTTGTCCCTTCGGGACAGGTGAGCTAAAAAGCAACACTATCACATGCAAGTTCAAACAGTTGTTGGCATGACACTGGTTATGTTCTTCTCATATATTTATGATAGTATGATACTAAACACCTAACGGGAGGGATTGTGCCTGATATTCATATGATGGAGGCATAATCTTTCAATCAGTTTAATTGAGGTAATGAGCTGGCATGACAGTTAACTGCTAGTAGTCTGTTGTTATTTATGTATTATTGTCATTTTATTTACTTTCTTTTGTTACATCTTCTGACATCGGACTCAGACTTCTCTTGAACTGAATTTTAATGTGCGTATTGTTATGCGTTAACTTTTCTACATTGGCTAGAGGTATAGGGGGAGGGTTGAGATTACATAAACATGTTTAACCCTGCCACAATTTTGCGCCTGTGCCAAGTCAGGAGCCTCTGGCCTTTGTTAGTCTTGTATGATATTTAATTTTAGTTTCTTGTGTATAATTCAGAGTAAAGTATGACGTCCATTATCACTGTACTAGTATACATATTTTTAAGGGGCCAGCTGAAGAACGCCTCTGGGTGCGGGAGTTTCTCGCTACATTGAAGACCCATTGGTGGCCTTCGGCTGTTGTCTACTCTATGTAGGTAAATGACTATTAATAATTTCCATGGAAATGAGATGTGCCAATACTAATACAACTGCATACCAAATAACATTGCCTTATCATAAGTAGTTCTCTTTAAACAAACATAAACTCATACTAATACATGTCAACTATAAAGCAAAATTTCAAAGTCAATAAACCATAACTGAGGGTCAGGGTAAAATAATCTCAATAGAAATAAGATGTGCCAATACTAATACAACTGCATACCAAATAACATTGCCTTATCATAAGTAGTTCTCTTTAAACAAACATAAACTCATACTAATACATGTCAACTATAAAGCAAAATTTCAAAGTCAATAAACCATAACTGAGGGTCAGGGTAAAATAATCTCAATAGAAATAAGATGTGCCAATACTTATACAACTGCATACCAAATATCATTACCTACCACCAGTTGTTCCCCACGAGACCAATCTTAACACAAAATATTACATGAAAACTTAAGCAAAATTTTCAAAGTCAATTGACCATAACTGAGGGGGCGGGGTCAAATAATCTCCATGGAAATGAGATATGCCAATGAATATACAACTGCATACCACATATCATTTACTTATCACTAGTGGTTCCCCATAATCTGACCTTATCACAAACTAATACATGAAACTCAGCAAAAGTTTCAAAGTCAATAGACCATGACTGAAGGGGCAGGCAGGATAATTTCCATTGAAATGAGATATGCCAAGGCTTATACAACTGCAAACCAATTATCATTAACTTACCACAAGGGGTTCCTCATAAACTGACCTAATCACAAACTAATACATGAAAACTAAGCAAAGTTTCAAAGTCAATAGACCATAACTGAGGGGGTGGGGCCAAATAATCTCCATGGTAAGGAGGTGTGCCAATACTTATACAACTGCATACCAAATATCTTTGACTTATCTCTAGTGGTTCACCATAAACTAGACCTAATAACAAACTAATACATTGTTGCCACCGCCGGAAACAGCATACCTATATCTTGCTTTTTCACTTCCGTCAAGCGACACAAAAAACTAAAAGCCTCCACCAGGTCAACAGTAAGGTGTTCAACAATAGAAACGTGTCTATGTAAACTACCTCAAGCACGAAATGGTCCCAAAAAGGTTGTGAATAGATTCAACTGAGACTACCAAAGATGTGCAATTAATATGACAAATACCTAAATGACATTAAGATATATCACTAAAGAGGTTTCTGACTTTGGAATCAGGACTGTCCTTAACAATGGCTAATGGTAGAGCATGGAAAAGATAAATACAAGTCAACTTCCTAGTTATTTGGATTACTGTTACTTTTTTATGCTTTTCATAGTAACATCTAATAACTTAAATAAATTCAACTTGGATTAATATCCTATTATAACTCATTTGCAACTCGCACACCAAATTAATGTCTCATGATGTTTATCAGCAGTAAATACTTGTAAATTTGATTAGGCTACAGATAATGGCCACTATTTGTATAGTACAATATAGTAAATTCAGATATTTATTAATGTTTTTATCATAACAAAATTGTGAAGAAATAGGTTTCACAAAAAATAAAATTCGCATTTTAAAATTTGATAGCAATAATTGCATGCAGCATTTACAAATATTGGAACGATTAATTTCCCTTTCTTAGAAACAAACCTTATTTGTCCACAATGTCTGCCATTACTAGATATCACATAAGTTCCCCTAAAATACTGACGTCATAATAGAAAATTTCTGAAGCCACATTATAAAACTGATTGTTGTATTCAAGTGGGACATATTCTTAGGCCAAGTGTGACAGATTTCCAATAGCAATAAGGTGTATTGCAATAATAAATGCATGCAAAATAATTCTGAATTTACATGCAGTAATAAAAACAACATTTTCGTTCTTGTTACCAATAACAATTAAACAAATTAGTACTAATATAGCAAAACTATGTGTCATGTCAAAAGTAACTGATATAGAAAACATACCTTGCAATAGTTTTATAAATAGCGGGGAAATACAAATCAGTATTAGAATATATCAATGGAGTGTTGTATTACTTTTAAATTCCCAACAAAAGCTGTACTTTACAATTTTGATTAGTTTTTTCTCTCTTTCAAATTGACAAATTTTACCTTAAATAGGTTTTAAACATACAGACAAAGAGACATAATAAACATGTAAAGTGAACTGCATCAGATGTAACAAATTATCACTAACCAAATATATCATCGCCTCAACAAAACTTCTTATATATATATATATATCTATAAGAAGCTTGTAATTTTTCTTATCAATACAAAATGGATAAGGATCTTAGAATTGTTACACAAAGTTATAAACTTTGTCAATGTGCACAAGCTTGCGTTCACAATCATGGATTTCTAAACAATTACATTTCCTACATAAATATTAATTTTTTTTTCAAAATATTTTGTAACATAAAATATGAATATAAGGAGATAATAAACTGAACCTCTAAATACCAGATTGTTCACTTAGTAAGAAACTATATTTCTATTGTGTGAATTTCTAGAGAAATGAGATTTTATACTGAAAACAGCAACTGTTCTCAACAAATTTAGCTTACAGAAAACATGATCTTGACATGAATTAAAGTTAATTTAAATCAATAGTTTCCAGAATTGATGTTTTTTTTTTTTAATTTAATACAAAATTAGATGATAAAGCTTTTTTACATAAAGTTCATACATGTATAAGCTCATAAAACTGGAAATATCTATTGTAAAATTTACATGACAATTACATGTGATATACTTCTTTTATATATAAAAAATTCACAGGATATTTATGTGAAATTTACAGTGTAAATGAGTTGATACAAACTGATTATACAGGTTTATTATATTTGGCAATAAGATGCATGAACAACAAACAGTTCAATGCATTAACAATAAAACAGGAGATTTCCATGACAACAATGTGCATGTGCAGCAACATACAACAGGTCAATTCATTATTAGAAGAAATAAGTTTGAGAATTTAAAGTTTCTTTTGAATACATAATGTAAAGGTAGTAATATTGCCCTTCGATTCTAGATATCAGATCAAGTAACACGTTTAGGTAACATCATGATATGGAACACATCTTTGTATTTGACCATTGCACAATGTTTGATGAGGTCTATATCTGTATTTGACCATTGCACAATGTTTGATGAGGTCTATATCACATAAGCTTGGATTGATCTACCACCAGCACCATCTATTCCCTGTAACTGTAAGTCTATATCATCCTTTAATCACAGCAATCGGTCGAAGTTTGATAGCTTTCTGACTTATGCCTGCTGCCTCACCTATAGCATGATAAAACATATTGTTAGATTGATACCTACAACACATGTGCATTTACAAGGGAAACAAAACTGTGAAATATCTTTGTAGCTTATTGAATAAATTGCTTCACCGAATGCAGCTGGATATGACAGCAGAGGTCCAACCCTGAACATTGGGCAAAAATGGACACAATATTTGCGCTTGATACAGGTCTGAATTCGGATTCAAAATCTCAATTCAAATTTCCAATTAAGTTTGCAACCATACTTACCCATTTAATAATTCAAAAGCAGTGTAAGGGAGGTAATCCAAATTTTACTTAAAAGTAATTGTCAATTAACCAGGACACCCTTGTTTTTTTCCCCCTTATTTCTAAATTGTTTGAGCCATAACCCCCCAAAGCCAATTGTAACCATCCCTTTCTGGTATGGAACCCTATGGTATAATTTCAGAGAGATCCATGATCCATACACCTTATCATAAAATATTGTCTGGAAAAATGGAAAAAGGCTAATTTGGACCCCATTTTGGCCCCTAATTCCTAAACTGTTAGGACCAAAACCTGAACAAGAGTGCACACACTGAAATGTCTCGCCTTCTTTACTAATCATTGATATTATGTTGATACTCCTAAATATAAAGCTTTATTACGACTGTTACATAAACTTAACATGAACCATGAAAATGAGGTTAAGGTCAGTTGAACCATATGCCAGGCAGACATGTACAGCTAACAATGCTTCCATACAATAAATATAGTTGACCTATTGCTTATAGTTTAAGAAAATAGACCAAAACACAAAAACTTAACACTGAGCAATGAACCGTGAAAACCAGGTCAAGGTCAAATAAAACCTGCATGACTGACATATAGATCATAAAATATTTCCATACACCAAATATAGTTGACCTATGACATATAGTATTAGATAAAAAGACCAAAAATCAAAAACTTAACTTTGACCACTGAACCATGAAAATGAGGTCAAGGTCAGATGACATCTGCCCGCTAGACATGTACACCTTACAATCATTCGATACAACAAATATAGTAAACCTATTGCATAAAGTATGAGAAAAACAGACCAAAACACAAAAACTTAACTATAACCACTGAACCATGAAAATGAGGTCAAGGTCAGATGACACCTGCCAGTTGGACATGTACACCTTACAGTCCTTCCATACACCGAATATACTAGACCTATTGCTTATAGTATCTGAGATATGGACTTGACCACCAAAACTTAACCTTGTTCACTGATCCATGAAATGAGGTCGAGGTCAAGTGAAAACTGTCTGACGGGCATGAGGACCTTCCAAGGTATGCACAAACTAAATATAGTTATCCTATTACTTACAGTAAGAGAGAATTTAACATTACAAACTAGAGGCTCTCAAGAGCCTGTATCGCTCACCTGATTCTACTTGGGTTTTTGAAATCATATAAAAAAATATAAAATTTGGCTAAAAGTGACAACACAACCTCATTTATAAGGAAAGGAACATGTTTAATTTCATTCAAAAGTCCCCCACTGGCGGCCATCTTGGATGACAGATCGGCTACAAAGTAACAACACTTGGTCAGCACCTCATAAGGAACATTCATGTCATGTTTGGTTTTATTCCATTCAGTGGTTCTCTAAAAGAAGTCATTTGTATGCATTTCCCATAGGGTCCTATGTTAAACTAAGTCCCCTGCTGGCGGCCATCTTGGATAATGGATCGGCTACAAAGTAACAACACTCGGTCAGCACCTCATAAGGAACATTCATGCAATGTTTGGTTTTATTCCATTCAGTGGTTCTCTAGAAGAAGTCATTTGTATGCATTTCCCATAGGGTCCTATGTTAAACTAAGTCCCCCGCTGGCGGCCATCTTGGATAATGGATCGGCTACAAAGTAACAACACTTGGTCAGCACCACATTAGGAACATTCATGCCATGTTTGATTTCATTTCATTCAGTGGTTCTCTAAAAGAAGTCATTTGTATGCATTTTCCATAGGGTCCTATGTTAAACTAAGTCCCCTGCTGGCGGCCATCTTGGATGATGGATCGGCTACAAAGTAACAACACTTGGTCAGCACCTCATAAGGAACATTCATGCCATGTTTGGTTTCATTCCTTTCAGTGGTTCTCTAAAAGAAGTCATTTGTATGCATTTCCCATAGGGTCCTATGTTAAACTAAGTCCCCCGCTGGCGTCCATCTTGGATAATGGATCGGCTACAAATTAACAACACTTGGTCAGCACCACATTAGGAACATTCATGTCAAGTTTGATTTCATTCCATTCAGTGGTTCTATAAAAGAAGTCATTTGTATGCATTTCCCATAGGGTCCTATGTTAAACTTAGTCCCCCACTGGCGGCCATCTTGGATGATGGATCGGCTACAAAGTAACAAAACTTGGTCAGCACCACATAAGGAACATTCATGCCATGTTTGGTTTCATTCCATTCAGTGGTTCACTAGAAGAAGTCATTTGTATGCATTTCCAATAGGGTCCTATGTTAAACTAAGTCCCCCGCTGGCGGCCATCTTGGATAATGGATCGGGTACAAAGTAACAACACTTGGTCAGCACTCCATAAGGAACATTCATGCTATGTTTGGTTTCATTCCATTTAGTGGTTCTCTAGAAGAAGTCATTTGTATGCATTTCCCATAGGGTCCTATGTTAAACTAAGTCCCCCGCTGGCAGCCATCTTGGATGATGGATCGGCTACAAAGTAACAACACTTGGTCAGCAACCCATAAGGAACATTCATGCTATGTTTGGTTTTATTCCATTCAGTGGTTCTCTAAAAGAAGTCATTTGTATGCATTTCCCATAGGGTCCTATGTTAAACTAAGTCCCCTGCTGGCGGCCATCTTGGATGATGGATCGGCAACAAAGTAACAACACTTGGTCAGCACCTCATAAGGAACATTCATGCCATGTTTGGTATCATTCCATTCAGTGGTTCTCTAAAAGAAGTCATTTGTATGCATTTCCCATAGGGTCCTATGTTAAACTAAGTCCCCCGCTGGCGGCCATCTTGGATGATGGATCGGCTACAAAGTAACAACACTTGGTCAGCACCTCATAAGGAACATTCATGCCATGTTTGGTTCGTTTCCATTCAGTGGTTCTCTAGAAGAAGTTCAAAATGTAAATTGTTAACGACGACGACGACGGACGACGACGACGGACGACGGACGCCAAGTGGTGAGAAAAGCTCACTTGGCCCTTTGGACCAGGTGAGCTAAAAATCTGAACTTTTTTTTCAAGTGGTCACTGAACCATGAAAATGAGGTCAATGACAGTGGACATGTGACTGACGGAAACTTCGTAACATGAGGCATCTATATACAAAATATGAAGCATCCACGTCTTTCACCTTCTAAAATATATAGCTTTCAAGAAGTGAGCTAACACCACTGCCGCCGCTGTAGCCGCTGTAGCCGCCGCTGCCGCACTATCCCTATGTCGAGCTTTCTGCAACAAAAGTTGCAGGCTCGACAAAAACCAATCCCAACCTTTCTTTTGTGGTTATAAACCTTGTGTTTAAATTTCATAGATTTCTATTCACTTTCAATACTAAAGTAATTGTCTGGAAACCAGGTGTCTTCAGATGACGCTGATGACAACGTGATAGCAATATATGTGAGCCAAGGCTCCTTGTAACATTGAAGACCTTACTTTGACCTATAATGGTTTACTTTTACAAATTGTTATTTGGATGGAGAGTTGTCTCATTGGCACTCATACCACATCTATATATATATATGTGTTAATAACATCTGTAACAAATGGACAAGGTGATTGTAACATTGCCCCCTATCCTAGTTTGGGGGTATCATCAGTACATATAACTAATACTTACATGTATCAACAACATCTGTAACATTTTTGTAAGATGCTGGTGCCTACAAAGTATATAAATAATCTAGTTAAATCATATTATTCAATTTGTACATATGATTGCTTGTTGAAGCTGATGAGTCATTGGTGAAATAACAGCAACATATGTTTCAGATTGTTACAAATGATATTTCTAGAAAGGCAACACATAAATACCCGCAGAACAGACCAAACCATGAAAACCTTATATTGACCAATGAACCAAGAAAATAAGGTCAAGATCGATGAACCCTGCTAGATATATACACTTTAAAATCATTCCATACACCAACTATAGTTGAAATTTGCTCAGAGTTTAAGAAAAACAAACCAAATCACAGATCACATAAGTCACAGACTGAACAAAAATGATAAATACAAAAACCAAATACCTTGCCTCCTTTATTCATTTTTTAGATGTCATTGTCGGAGAACCAGAAAATTTAATTTACATGGCCACATCTATTGCAATATAAAAGTGATTTTTAGTATTTCTTTCTAATGAAGGGCATTTGTCACCTTTATTTTTTTTTGGCAAAAAGATTTTCAATTCTTGTCAATTGTCAAATGGATTAAAAGTTTTAGTTTTCATATATTTCTGCCATTTTTTTGTACTGGATGCTGAGTAATAAAGCCATCTTACCTCCTCCATAACGAGCTTAGGTGATGCCACTCGAATACTGATTCCCTGTTCTTCAAGGGCAGATAATACAGATGTGTAGTCAAGATTTCTACGAGACTTTGCTCTAGACAGAGCCCTTCCCTAAAATTAAATGGTGAAGGTATTATATTTGTTATCAATTCTGTTTCAGTGTTTCAAATGTTTTTCTTATTTTCATTTCAAATATCCTCATATTTAGCTCATATTCTTTATTAGTTTCAACTGAATCCATTGGCTTCTTCAAAATTTGTTAGACATTACTGACATTGAAAATAAAGGTTTCTGACAAAGAACTGGGTAATTAACTTGTATATCATTTTAGACAATATGGAAACCTTTAGATATATATTCTTGTTAACTTGGTTTGTTGGAATGCTTCTGATTTTTTTTTATCCCAATGGAAATCAAATTACATAGAAATAAAATGCAAGCAAAAAATTGAGAAAGCAGGCAAAGTTCACACTAAATGAAACCAATTATTTTGCCAAACATTGTTTTCTCGAGCTGATTTCATAGCAATACAATTTTATGATTTTCTACATTTGTTCTAGTTATCAAATCAAAGAAGATCCAAATTTAAAATATTCAAGATGATCTATGTTTGCATTATCTTTTTACTTAAACAAGTCACAAAAAAAATAAATGATTCTCAATATTAGTTGATTAACAATATTGAGGATGTAAAAAATCCAAACATTTTTGTTTTACATCAGTACTTTCTTGAGATTTAAGTTTCTGTTCAACAGTACAAGTCAAGTATGAAAGAGCAACCGAACCATATGTGGCATCAAAATAAATAAACATCTTGTGGTCATCATATGGTTTTCAATTTCAAGTTTACTCACTGCTCCATGGCATGTGCTGCCAAAAGTTTCTACCATTCCTTGTTCTGTTCCTGTCAACACATAACTACAGGTTCCCATGGTTCCTCCAATCAGAACAGGTTGTCCAGTCAGCTGATAGTCTACTGGTATCAATGGGTGATGTGGAGGGAAGGCACGAGTAGAGCCTTTTCGGTGAACCAGTAATGTTTTTTGTTTTCCATCAATGTAATGTTCTTCAAATTTAGCTATGTTATGTGAAACATCATAAATAACCTGCATGTCTAAATCATCTGGTGTAGTATTAAACATTTTAGCAAAAGCCTGAAATTGACAAAAAAAACTAGAATCATAATCAACTTTTGTTAAAAAAAATAAGAATGATATAATAAAATATGAGGAAGGCATTACCTGTAAATGGGGACGAAGTCTGCATGAATTATTTTTTTGTAACTTTAATATTTGTTAAAAAAATGAAATGGAAATACCGTAACGTTTCCCAGATTTTGGTTCTGTTGTTAGGGATTTTAGTTGTGACGTTATTAAAGTTATGATGTCATATACAATGCAAACAAAGAAACGCTATCATCAGGTAACGTTTTTTCATATCGAGGAATTATTAAAAATGAAATTGGTATTGCGTTCCTTCCTATTTTATACAAGACTGATAAATATATAGTTTACTCAAAGTTTCATACAAACGAGACCGGAAAAGGAAGTACATTGTAGATTTCTGCGCAGATCCGGAAATTCAAAAACGCGACAAAAAAAAAAATTGAATGATTTTGAGTTCATTAGTCACGGCTGGTAATCTACACACGCAGAACATTTGGTTCTGCAATGCAAACCGTGAGAGGATTTTCCGGTTGTGCTTGAGTGGAGTAATTGTCACCGCTTCAAAAGGTATGTACATTTCTAAATCAAAATTTTCTTATTCAACTGATCAAAATATTGAAAATCAGAGAATGCTATGCTGTGGTGAATACTTTAACGAAGAAATACATGTATCATTTACTGTTGTACGTAGAGTTGAACTCTTACATAATCAGCTGCCCCACGAGAAATCGCCTAAAAAAACTGCTTGTTATCACTGAATGGTAAAGATTATTTTAATTTATCAGTTGGTAGTAAAAAGTGAATATACATTGTATATTGTATATAACAAAGATTTAAGTTGATTCCGGACAAAGAAAGATAACTCCAATTAAAAAAAAATCTTGCTATTGCACAATATTTTGCAATTAGATATTTCTTGCTTACTATTCTGGACAAAGAAAGATAACTCTAATTAAAAAAAAATTTGCTATTTCACAATATTGTGCAATTAGGTCCGTGTAACACTTATCAATTCAAAGTTTTAAAAAGTGTTGAAATTTTAGATTTTTGGAATTTTGATCAAAGTTTTAAAATATCAAAATTTCAAATTGTGTAAAAGTTTTGAAATTTTGAAATTTTAACCAAATTATTACAAGAGGCTGTCACAACGACAGCAAACCGGATTTATTAACATTTATTTGTGTCCTGGCAATATCACAAGAACCATTACTGATGAATGGTGAAAGTGAAAATCGTCAATATCAAATTTGACCTCCATTTTGTCATCAGTATCAACATATTAAAATTTGAAAAGCTTAGATTGAATGGTTCATGAGTAAATGCAACAACCTGAATGGAAACGCCATTTTACGATCTTTCAAGAACCATAACTCCTGAACGGTAAAAGTCAAAATCGTCATTATTGAACTTGACCTCTATTTTGTCATCAGTAACAACATATTAAAATTTCAAAAGCTTTGGTTGAATGGTTCATGAGAAAATGCACGGACACGACGGGAAAAACCATTTTTCAATCTTTCAAGAACCATAACTCCTGAACGGTAAAAGTCAAAATCGTCATTATTGAACTTGACCTCCATTTTGTCATCAGTAACAGCATATTAAAATTTCGGAAGCTTTGGTAGAACAGTTCATGCATAAATGCACGGACACGACTGGAAACTCCATTTTTCAATCTTTCAAGAACCATAACTCCTGAACGGTAAAAGTCAAATTCGTCATTATTGAACTTGACCTCCATTCTTTCATTAGTAACAACATATTAAAATTTGGGAAGCTTTGGTAGAACAGTTCATGCGTAAATGCACGGACAACTCCATTTTTCAATCTTTCAAGAACCATAACTCCTGAACGGTAAAAGTCAAAATCGCCATTATTGAACTTGACCTTCATTTAGTTGTCAGTAACAACATATTAAAATTTTAAAAGCTTTGGTTGAACGGTTCATGAGTTAATGCACGGACAACATTTGATTGCCGCCCGCCCGCCCGCCCGCCCGCCCGCCCTCCCGCCCGCCGTACATCCCCAAATCAATAACCGACATTTTTGTCACAAAAATCCGGTTAAAAATATTAAAATTCTAAATATCGTTTATAAATTTGATAGTTTAGGAATTTGATCAAACTTTTAAAATACTAAACCTAACGTGCAATTTTGATTATTTCACTTTTTGAAAGTTTGATTTTTTAAATTTTTGATTAAAATATCAAAATTAGAAAAGGGGCGAAAAGAGGCTGTAAACACTGATGTAAACACGGCTCTGATAACAATCATTCTTAGTTATAAATAAAAAGCACGAAATATATCAAATCATTTTAATTACAAAATAAATAATGAAAAGAAGAAGTCGTTTTTTTTTTATGAAACGTATTAGACATCACATGGGATAACAGTATCCTGAAATTTTAAGGTTGTGCATCTATCAAAAAAAAAACTATTTAAACCGGAATCAAATAAGTTGATTTAAATCTCTTATATAAGGTTAGCGTTTGAGATAAATAATTTAGAGCTATTTGGTGTTCCCAGTGCCCAACATTTAGAAGTATCAGTGAAAACTGACCAACTCGCAGTAAACCAAATAGTATTATTCGCCTTTTTGACGTTCCTGGGTGAAGGTAGATCCAGAAAGAGCGCTTCGGTCGCATGCAACTTTAAACGTTTTCTTTTCTTTTTTTATCGATTGCATGACGATACTATATTGCCTTTTATGATTTATTTCAGTTCCAAGAAATGATACGGAAGGAATACTTAATGTACAGCGTCGCAATGAACGTTGTTGCTAGGCGTGCTTCAGCTGGCCCCTAGACAAAAAAAAGTGTACTGGTTCATTGATTATAGACGTCATACTAAACTCCGAAATTTAACAATGAACTAAAATTAAAATCATACAAGACTTAAAAGGACAGAGGCTCCTGAATTGGGACAGGCGCATAAATGCTCCGGGGTTAAACATGTTTCGTGAGATCACAACCCTCCCCTATACCTCTAGCCAATAAAGAATGAAAAACATACAGTAATACGATCGGTAAAACGCACTAGAAAAGGAAATACAAGTCCTATGTCAGAATAGGAAACAAAAGAAACTAATCAAAATGATAATGCTTATAAATTAACAAAGGGCTACTATATATAAGGCTAGCAGTTACTGCCATACGCCAGCTCCAGACCTCAATTAAACTAATTGAAAGGTTTTATATGTCTTCATTATGCACACTCTCTCCCTGTTGCATTTATTGCTAATTTGTTTCGGAACATTCATGAAATATTTGTCACTGGCAACAAAAAATCGATAATTTAAAATAGGTTGTTTACATACAAATTACGAAGAAACGTAGGATTCAATTCCCTTGGACAAAGTAGCCCTTATAGATGGATTTTGATATGTTTTAACTTCACTTTGGCCAAACACCTCTTCAATTGTTTCGGTTCTTATTTTTCTTGACTTTCAAATTTCAGTTCAGCGTTCCGTAGGTGAATTCTTTACTTAAAATTCAGCGTTTTACATTGTACTGGTTTTTCGAGAGCAACATTGGTGTACGGCCAAAAATGGAAAAATCCATCATGCAGCTGACAGTGTGGCTTCTCTTTACACGCCCCATTCTGACTGGATGTACATGTGTTCTTTTAGTTTGCTTAAAGTCGATTGTCGTACGATAACTTAAAAATGCTCAAATAACAATATGCAAATACGGAACAATAATATCCCTTAATACAAAAAAATCCCTTTCCTTTTATTTACTATTTAAAAACAGTGGTTGATTTAGAACCCATAATGGAGCTACGTATATGATAACCAGTCCAAACGTTGTCTATAAGGGAGCAACCATTTAACTTTAAAACTGGGGTGTGATTGTTCTGTCGAAGCGCTAACAATTTTATTAAGTTTTACATCGCAATTAATCAACTTGTCTGGTTCAAAATTTAACACTATAAGGCATAGAGAAAATTTGGATTCTTTTGTCCTCTGCTGGCACAGCGGAATATTATTTTTTCATCAAATTGGGGATCAGAATATCTTAATGTACCATTATCGAAGCCCCTCGTGGTAGTATCAAAGTAAAATAAAGTGACTATCTATATATTGGATTCCCCAAAAGATTACCATTTATCGCTGATATAAACTTTTGAACAGAATTTTCAATTTTCAAAATGCCGACACCTACAAATGGATAGATGGGCGCTTAATGTAGTACAGCGGCAACTATTACATAAATATGAATGCTAGATGGGCGCAATGTAGTACAGCGGCAACTATTACATAAATATGAATGCTCGTGAAAATAATGTTTATGATATACGTTTATATATAATATGAAAGGTTTCAACTTTTACAAAACCAGAGCTATAAGTACCAAAAAAATATTAACTAAAATCATTGATACAACTCAATATAATTATGATCGTCAAACAACCGATAAAAATGAAAACAAAACGTTAAAAGTTACGACCGAAGCGCTTTTCTTGATCGACCTTCTTAGGGAACGCTCATAGCTGAATATTTAGGGCCAACAACTTACAAAGAACAGATTAAAACGTTAAAGATGATCGTTCATAATGTACATGAAATGATATTCTTTAGCCAACATGATTGCAGAAAGTAAGAAGTCGTAGAGCAAAACAGAAAAATTTGAAATCAAAAGAGATAATACACCGTGTATTGAGCCTTTTTATTGCTTAGAGATCAGTAGAAAATATATTATACATGCTCAACCTAACCATACTATTTGACCTACTGCGAGTTGTTCAGTTTTTACTGTTACTCCTGTTTCTCCTAAAATATGGGTGCTAGAAAAATCAGCAAGTAAAATGGCCAATATCAGAGCCGTACGTCTGGGTTTGAAATGAATTCTCTTCTTTTGAGAAATATTTATTTTGTCATCCAATTTTTTACCGCTTACAACTGTCTGTCTGTGGTTTTATTTCATACATAAACTTTTAAGTATCAGTATGTTTTCAATTCATATTGTTTCGTTTCGTTCCGCTTTTATTTCGTTTCGCTTTTTACAGGTACCCCTTTTAATCAAAAATTTAAAAAATCAAACTTTTAAAAAGTGAAATAATCAAAATTGCACGTAAGGTTTAGTATTTTAAAAGTTTGATCAAATTCCTAAACTATTAAATTTAAAAACGATATTTGAAATTTTAATATTTTAATAATTTGGTTAAAATTTCAAAATTTCAAAACTTTTACACAATTTGAAATTTTGATATTTTAAAACTTTGATCAAAATTCCAAAAATCTAAAATTTCAAAACTTTTTAAAACTTTGAATTGATAAGTGTTACACGGACCCAATTAGATATTTCTTGCCATTGCGCAATACTGTGCAATTGAAAAGACTTGCTATTGCACAATACTTAATATAATAATTTTAGATCCTGATTTGGACCAACTTGAAAACTGGGCCCATAATAAAAAAAACTAAGTACATTTTTGGATTCAGCATATCAAAGAACCCCAAGATTTCAATTTTTGTTAAAATCAGACTAAGTTTAATTTTGGACCCTTTGGACTTAGTGTAGACCAATTTGAAAACAGGACCAAAAATGAAGAATCTACATACACAGTTAGATTTGGTATATCAAAGAACCCCATTTATTCAATTTTTGATGAAATCAAACAAAGTTTAATTTTGGACCCCGATTTGGACCAACTTGAAAACTGGGCCAATAATCAAGAATCTAAGCACATTTTTAGATTCAGCATATCAAAGAACCTAACTGATTCATTTTTTGTCAAAATCAAACTAAGTTTAATTTTGGACCCTTTGGACCTTAATGTAGACCAATTTGAAAATGGGACCAAAAGTTAAGAATCTACATACACAGTCATGACAGTTAGATTCGGCATATCAAAGAACCCCAATTATTCAATTTTGATGAAATCAAACAAAGTTTAATTTTGGACCCTTTGGGCCCCTTATTCTGTTGGGACCAAAACTCCCAAAATCAATACCAACCTTCCTTTTATGGTCATAAACCTTGTGTTTAAATTTCATAGATTTCTATTTACTTATACTAACGTTATGGTGCGAAAACCAAGAAAAATGCTTATTTGGGTCCCTTTTTGGCCCCTAATTCCTAAACTGTTGGGACCTAAACTCCCAAAATCAATACCAACCTTCCTTTTGTAGTCATTAACTTTGTGTTTAAATTTCATTGATTTCTATTTACTTAAACTAAAGTTATTGTGCGAAAACCAAGAATAATGCTTATTTGGGCCCTTTTTTGGCCCCTAATTCCTAAACTGTTGAAACCAAAACTCCCAAAATCAATCCCAACCGTTCTTTTGTGGTCATAAACCTTGTGTCAAAATTTCATAGATTTCTATTAACTTAAACTAAAGGTATAGTGCGAAAACCAAGAAAATGCTTATTTGGGCCCTTTTTGGCCCCTAATTCCTAAAATGTTGGGACCAAAACTCCCAAAATCAATACCAACCTTCCTTTTGTGGTCATAAACCTTGTGTTAAAATTTCATAGATTTCCATTCACTTTTACTAAAGTTAGAGTGCGAAAACTAAAAGTATTTGGACGACGACGACGCCAACGTGATAGCAATATACGACGAAAAATTTTTCAAATTTTGCGGTCGTATAAAAAGTTGATTATAAAAAAATGTTCAAGCAATGCATCAAATTGATATTAAAATCAAATTTGAAATATTGGTTGATTCAATTCTTGTCTGTAATAGCTGAGGGAGCTTTCTGATTGTTTCTTTCTGACTGATGCAACATATCTTCTTTAACTAATGTACATTCAATAAATATAAGCTAAGAAGGATAATATTTCAATAAACTTTAAAAGAAATTATAAGATATTTTTACCTGTCTAGCCAAAAATGTCATACTTGACCTGTTGACCCATGCATAATTAGCAGCTGATGCCATGCCTTTCAAGTAATCTTGACCTTCAGCTGAGTTGATTTTTGCACAAGCCAGCTGTCTGTCATTGGTATCAATCTGGTCACGCTTCATAGCCTTTTCCATGGCAACAAGGGCATCTTTTTTTAAGATATAACAAAAAATAACAGATAACACTAGTGTTATGACCAAAGGATGTACAAATAGGGGGAGAGTCTCTTCCTATTTGAGGGTACATGTATACACAGATCAGCTGTAATGGTTTACTTTTTTAAAATGGCATGATATCAATGGGTTGTGATTTCACTTATAATAATATATTTTATAATTTGTGAGTAATTTCATTTTTCATTAAGACATCTATATATACTGTGTACCACTCTTGATATATAATTAAAAGGATATTTGGTTGACACATTTATCAGCTGATTCTTTCATAAATACAAGTCAAATTTAACTTTTAAATTAACTTATGATGTCACAGATTGTATGTGATAACTGAGAAATATATAAACATGTTGTGAGTTTCACAAGATTTCAATATATATGAAAAGGAGGTATTTTTGAAATCCCAGCTGCATGTCTGTACCTAATCCTATGTTGAGACTCATGTGGGATGTAAACAATTCAAGTTCACTGTGCAGCTATCAGACTCGTGTGGGATGTAAACAATTCAAGTTCACTGTGCAGCTATCAGACTCGTGTGGGATGTAAACAATTCAAGTTCTCTGTGCAGCTATCAAAGCTCTGTCAAAATGTGTTGATTTTTACATCTCTTTTTTTGCCAATTCAGTATGAATTTTTACCATCAACCGTTCAACTGAAATGCTTAATTGGCTAGTGATAGATTATACTGTAAATTCAGATGTTTTTGTGATGTTTTTAGTGTTTTGATAATTGTGGTAAGACAGATTTCTTGTGATGTTTTTAGTGTTTTGATAATTGTGGTAAGACAGATTTCTTGTGACATTTTTAGTGTTTTGATGATTGTGGTAAGACAGATTTCTTGTGATGTTTTTAGTGTTTTGATAATTGTGGTAAGACAGATTTCTTGTGATGTTTTTAGTGTTTTGATAATTGTGGTAAGACAGATTTTTTGTGATGTTTTTAGTGTTTTGATAATTGTGGTAAGACAGATTTCTTGTGATGTTTTTAGTGTTTTGATAATTGTGGTAAGACAGATTTTTTGTGATGTTTTTAGTGTTTTGATAATTGTGGTAAGACAGATTTCTTGTGATGTTTTTAGTGTTTTGATAATTGTGGTAAGACAGATTTGTTTGTGATGTTTTTAGTGTTTTGATAATTGTGGTAAGACAGATTTTTTGTGATGTTTTTAGTGTTTTGATAATTGTGGTAAGACAGATTTCTTGTGATGTTTTTAATGTTTTGATAATTGTGGTAAGACAGATTTGTTTGTGATGTTTTTAGTGTTTTGATAATTGTGGTAAGACAGATTTCTTGTAATGTTAGACAGATTTCTTGTGATGTTTTTAGTGTTTTGATAATTGTGGTAAGACAGATTTCTTGTGATGTTTTTAGTGTTTTGATAATTGTGGTAAGACAGATTTTTTGTGATGTTTTTAGTGTTTTGGTAATTGTGGTAAGACAGATTTCTTGTGATGTTTTTAGTGTTTTTATAATTGTGGTAAGACAGATTTCTTGTGATGTTAGACAGATTTCTTGTGATGTTTTTAGTGTTTTGATAATTGTGGTAAGACAGATTTTTTGTGATGTTTTTAGTGTTTTGATAATTGTGGTAAGACAGATTTCTTGTGATGTTTTTAGTGTTTTGATAATTGTGGTAAGACAGATTTGTTTGTGATGTTTTTAGTGTTTTGATAATTGTGGTAAGACAGATTTTTTGTGATGTTTTTAGTGTTTTGATAATTGTGGTAAGACAGATTTCTTGTGATGTTAGACAGATTTCTTGTGATGTTTTTAGTGTTTTGATAATTGTGGTAAGACAGATTTCTTGTGATGTTAGACAGATTTCTTGTGATGTTTTTAGTGTTTTGATAATTGTGGTAAGACAGATTTCTTGTGATGTTTTTAGTGTTTTGATAATTGTGGTAAGACAGATTTTTTGTGATGTTTTTAGTGTTTTGATAATTGTGGTAAGACAGATTTCTTGTGATGTTTTTAGTGTTTTTATAATTGTGGTAAGACAGATTTCTTGTGATGTTAGACAGATTTCTTGTGATGTTTTTAGTGTTTTGATAATTGTGGTAAGACAGATTTTTTGTGATGTTTTTAGTGTTTTGATAATTGTGGTAAGACAGATTTCGTGTGATGTTTTTCGTGTTTTGATAATTGTGGTAAGACAGATTTTTTGTGATGTTTTTAGTGTTTTGATAATTGTGGTAAGACAGATTTCTTGTGATGTTTTTAGTGTTTTGATAATTGTGGTAAGACAGATTTGTTTGTGATGTTTTTAGTGTTTTGATAATTGTGGTAAGACAGATTTTTTGTGATGTTTTTAGTGTTTTGATAATTGTGGTAAGACAGATTTCTTGTGATGTTTTTAATGTTTTGATAATTGTGGTAAGACAGATTTGTTTGTGATGTTTTTAGTGTTTTGATAATTGTGGTAAGACAGATTTCTTGTGATGTTAGACAGATTTCTTGTGATGTTTTTAGTGTTTTGATAATTGTGGTAAGACAGATTTCTTGTGATGTTAGACAGATTTCTTGTGATGTTTTTAGTGTTTTGATAATTGTGGTAAGACAGATTTCTTGTGATGTTTTTAGTGTTTTGATAATTGTGGTATGACAGAATTCTTGTGATTAGATTCAAAAGTTTTGATGGCATCATTTGTATGGAGCAGGTTCTACAATCGAAATAATAAATCAACACAATATTTTCTGAAATTAAAGATTTTTTAAATTAAACATAAAATATTACCTGTAGCAACCTGATGACCTAGCCCCCGACTTCCACAATGGATCATTACACACACTTGGCCTTTGAAATCTATTCCCATTCTTTTTGCAGCAAATGGGTTGAATATTTCTTCTACAACTTGAATCTCTGCATAATGGTTGCCTGCACCCAAAGTTCCAAGCTAAAATGTAAAGTTTGTTTGTATCAAAACCATCAGGTGTTTTTTATAGCTGGTGTTATTTTTTTTTATCTCTTAGTAGTTGTTAATGTTACAGAATCTACATACAATAGGCATGGTATATTGGCTCTCCCTTATGGTAAATTTGCTGCCTAATCTGATTACATTTACCATGTTAAAATAAAATAGCTCTAAGATAATTGACTTTTGAACCATGGTTATTTTGAAAGTTAACTAATGGACTTACTACATGCAATTCTTGTTACATTATCAAGTGTCATTGTCAATACAACAGCATAAGTGGAAACTTTAAAATCAACCTTTCATTACAGATGGCATATCTAAATTTGAATAGAATTGGTAGAAAAAATCTCAATTTATTGCTTTGAAAGGGCATAAAGAGGTGTAACTTTCTTTCATTGTTATAATACCAACCTGGGGGAGACCTCGCTTCTTGGCCCGACTGCTGACCTTAGAAGGGTCAGCCTGTAACATTCTCCCATATTCTTCACAATGCTCTTTGTCTTCAGCCCATGCATAGCCTGCAAAAAAGAGACAAATTATAGACTAAAGCCAAATTCAAACACAATACTGTGGATTCAATATTAATCATTTGATACCAATTTTCCGTGGAATCTTTGGGTACAGATGAACCAGGAAACTTATACCGTGTTCACACTGTAAAATCTGCACTGGGGGCTAACCTGGGGTATTTAACCAAAATTAATTACCCCAGTTCACTCTTGATAAAAAATGAACCCGGTATGGGATTTTCCCTCTTAAAAAAAATAAAAACGTAGGGCGCAAAAATTGTAATCTGCATCTGCATGTCCACTGTACACATTTTTTTTCATCACAGATGCATATTATTAAAGTCTGAAATATTTTACCCGCTTTTGATGAGTTGAATCACAATCAAACGCTTTCCAGGTTTTTTTCTTCTTCAAATAACGTCACTTTATCCAAATTGCATCCATTATTCGCCCATAAAAGCGATATAGGTTTCATTGTTTGTCACTATCCAAGTTTTCAACGTAGATTTTAATACACTCATATCCCTCTTTTTGTTGTTAATTTTTTATGAATATAATTCATGACCCAGTATATACAGTAACTGGACGTCTGTCAAAATATGACCTCATTCAATGTATGACGTCACATAATAGTTACGTCACATTGATGACTTATTTTAGAAAACGTCACTATAGCAACAACCTCACATTAACTTCACCTTTGCATTCACACTTAGAAGTGAGGTAGTTAATCCAGGTTCGCCCCACATTAACTGCACCTCAAATTAGGGGTAATTTTAATCTGGGTGCGCCCAGGGATAAGGCGTTCGCACTACCTAAATTTAACCCCGGGTTAACTAATTTGGGTCGAACACAGTTTAAAAAGGCATAGTTTGAACGGGGTATAGGTGTTAAAAAAATAGTATACAGTTTAGATCTTTGAACATGATATAATCAAAACAATGAATCACCAATAATAACTGATCACCAATAAATCACACAAAAATGTTGAAAGTGATATTAAACAATCAATTATCTAAAATCTTTTACACATTTAAACATTTATCAACTTGGATTTATTTTTTCGAGTAGCAGCAATCCTCAAGTTTGTCATGAGTAAAACATATACCTGCAACTAATGAATTTTTTTTTATTTGTAATCAGACTTTTTGTTTAAAAAATAGTTTTCTTTCTAAGATAATAAGAATTTCCATTTAAGAGCAAAAATATCCTCTGTTTCTCTCATTAACAATTAAGTAAAATTTTGTTAGCTTTTCCATCAAAAACCGAATTCAAGAAAAAGATTAAATAAATCTCACAGTCTTTTTAGTCTAAAATATCCATTTATCATGGTCTTATACAATGTCATTATGAAATACCTTCTCTCAAGGACCAATCCATTCCCATTTCTAAGGCTTCCTCGAGATTCCTGAAAATATAAATCTTTTTACTGGCTTCCAATACTTACATGAATATGAAGACATATATATCAGAAATGATTAATTATTCAGAGACGTTTACAGGGTACATCAGATAATATCTATGAATGTTCTATGCGTAAATAATCTTTTTTTTTAAACAGAATGTTATATCAAAGTGCTTGTTAGCATAAAAGGGTAAAGGTTGCGTTAATTTGTCAGTTTATCCTGCCTTTGCAAAAGTTATGTAATTTTCTTGACAGGTGTAACATTGTTCTGTGACTTGAATATCTGAGCATATATTATTGATAAATTTCTGGAAATGTTCATGGATAGGATATATAGAATGTTATGATCAAAGCACTATATTTTGTGCATCAAAAAGGTTGTAATAAGCAATGGAAGATTTAGATAAGTCAGTAACATAGGGTTTTGATTGCATTGCATGCAATCTTTACCCAATAAAATGGCTTGGGTTAATGTGGATTAATCTATTTTTCAGAATTTTTTCCTGGAATGAGAAAAAAATGTATTTTCATGAATATTAATATTTGATTTCTTGGTTATGCCAAATAAAATAGAGAATGGAAATGGAGAATGTGTCAAAGGGGCAGCAACCTGACCATAGAGTGAAAAAAAGTCCGCATATAAGTCTTTAGAAAATTTGTAATGATTTCCACATTTTGTCATTTAATGCCATCAATGCAAAACTGTAATATGTGGATAGTTTTTATTCTTATTTTTGTGTCTCTTTATGACTTTCAATACTATCTTATCAGAATTAATATCAATTGAACAATATTTGATAAAAGTAGATTGTCAACATACATAGCAGTCATTGGGATGATGCCTTTAGAGCCTACTCCAACAGGAATGTGATCAAACAAACATTGAGCTAACTGTTCTTTCACAGGAATTACATCTTTTTCACACAGGTTGGTTCTCAATAATCGTACACCACAATTGATATCAAATCCAACGCCCCCTGGTGACACAACAGCATCACGATCCCCGCAGTCAAAAGCAGCCATGTTACCTGTTGGAACAAACAATCAAAAATAATCAAGTTAAATTTAGATGTCAACTACTGTAAATTCTGAAATTATTGTGTGCAATTATTATTGTGATTTAATCATTTTAGACTAAAATGCAATTTTAATTGTTGGGATATTGAAAAAAAATCATTTTTCACAATAATAAAAACATCGCAATAATATCTGAATTTACAGTAATATAAATACAATTACAGTTAAGATGCGAGTCTTATATGGAAAATCAAACATCAATAAATGACAAAGTGAATATTTTGGGTTACTTAAAGGTATTATGAATGGTATTTCTTTTTACACATTACATTTAGCTTTTGTAATTAGGCAAAACTTTTTTAATCCATTTTCCAGGCTTTAACTATTTTCAAAAATTTCAACTTAATATGATTGTACATAAATTACAAAAATAAATTTTTAATAATGTAGAAAAAAATGGGCTATTTATAACTGGAATTATTAGTTAATAGAACCAGAAATATTTTTGTCAGAATATTTCTTATATCATGTTTAATAAAATTCATGTAAAGACTGTCCAATCTGGCATTCCATAATATTTAAATACCTCAAATGAGGACTAGGCCTATCGACTGACTTTCGTATCATCTTTTTTTTAAAATGAAAGTTTATAATCTTCAAACTGAACTTGTTTTATATTAAAATAAATCATTCTAAATTTGCCACAAACCTTACTTACTTACCAATAGCAAATCCATAGCCTGAGTGTACATCAGGTAAGCCAATAGATTTCTGAAAGCAGAAAACATATTTTATAAAACAGAATAAATTTGTATTCAAACTATACTGAGGAAAATTTATTTTCAAAGAAACTAGATACCATTGAGATGGGAGCCATCTCTGTGGGCCCTGCTGTCAATAACGTGGGGTAAATAAGTTGTATGGATAATCTGATATGAAGCATTATTTGAAGTTATTACATTCTCTGGTGTTGGTTAATATATATGTTAAGTTGAAAATGTTTGTCAGGTATAAAGTATGAAATAATAACAGCTGTCCTCTCAAAATATAGTGTGGATCAAATGTGTTAGCGATGGACAGACCAACAGACAGACAGATCTTTGACCTAGGAAGTTGTACATACATCATGACACACCCTCTGGTGTTGGTTAAAATGGATGTCAAGTATAAACTTTGAAATCATAACGGTTATCTAGATATGGAGCGAACACGATCTTCACCACAGGACACTGGGTTGTCAACTGAAACCAAAGTTTTTTTTACCTTGACCTTTGACCTAGGAAGTTGTACATACATCATGACACGCCCTCTGGTGGTGGTTAAAATGGATGTCAAGTATAAACTTTGAAATCATAATGGTTATCTAGATATAGAGCGGACACGATCTTCATCACAGGACACAGGGTTGTCAACTGAAACCAAAGTTTGTTGAACTTGACCTTTGACCTAGGAAGTTGTACATATTACATCATGACACGCCCTCTGGTGGTGGTTAATAAACATGTAAAGTATAAAGTATGAAATCATAATGGTTCTCAAGATATGGAGCGAACACGATCTTCACCACAGGACACGGGGTTGTCAACTGAAACCAAAGTTTTTGACCTTGACCTTTGACCTAGGAAGTTGTTCATACATCATGACACACCCTCTGGTGTTGGTTAATAAACATGTTAAGTATTAGGTATAAAATCATAACAGTTATTAGATATGGAGTGGACACGATCTTCACAACAGGACACAGGGTTGTCAACTGAAACCAAAGTTTTTGACCTTGACCTTTGACCTAGGAAGTTGTACATACATAATGACACACCCTCTGGTGTTGGTTAAAATGGATGTCAAGTATAAACTTTGAAATCATAACGGTTCTCAAGATATAGAGCGGACACGATCTTCATCACAGGACACAGGGTTGTCAACTGAAACCAAAGTTTGTTGACCTTGACCTTTGACCTAGGAAGTTGTACATACATCATGACACGCCCTCTGGTGGTGGTTAATAAACATGTTAAGTATAAAGTATGAAATCATAATGGTTCTCTAGATATGGAGCGGACACAAAGTTAAAGTGTTACGGAAGGACGGACAGACTGATCACTATAGGGCGACCCGCCTAAAGGCAGGGGCCCTAACAAAAAATCATTAAACAGCACCTGTCCTAAAACAGGAACCTGATGTTCAGTGGTAGTCGTTTGTTGATATGGTTCTCATTTTTTATATTAATTAGACTAGATATAGGAAGATGTGGTATAAGTGCAAGTGAGATAACTCTCCATTCATGTCACAATTTATAAAAGTAAACCATTTTAGGTCAAGGTACAGTCTTCAACACAGCTCACACCGAACAGCAAGCTATAAAGGGCCCCAAAAATTACTAGTGTAAAACCATTTAAACAAGAAAACCAACTGTTTAATCTATATAAAAAACGAGAAAATAGACTTGGTTTTTCCATTTGAATGGTTTTACAATAGTCACTTTTGAGGCCCTTCAAAGCTTTCTGTTTGATGTGAGCATTTAAATACAATATATACTTACTCCAACAATTCCTGGATTCTGATATACTTACTCCCACAATTCCTGGTAAAGCTATACTTACTCCCACAATTCCTGGTAAAGCTGCCACATTTCTATACAATCTATTCTGATATACTTACTCCAACAATTCCTGGTAAAGCTATACTTACTCCTACAATTCCTGGTAAAGCTATACTTACTCCCACAATTCATGATAAAGCTGCCACATTTCTATACAATCTATTCTGATATACTTACTCCCACAATTCCTGGTAAAGCTATACTTACTCCAACAATTCCTGGTAAAGCTATACTTACTCCCACAATTCCTGGTAAAGATATACTTACTCCAACAATTCCTGGTAAAGCTGCCACATTTCTATACAATCGATTCTGATATACTTACTCCAACAATTCCTGGTAAAGCTGCCACATTTTTATACAAAGATTCTGATATACTTACTCCCACAAATCCAGGTAAAGCTGCCACATTTCTATACAATCTATTCTGATATACTTACTCCAACAATTCCAGGTAAAGCTGCCACATTTCTATACAATTGATTCTGATATACTTACTCCCACAATTCCAGGTAAAGCTGCCACATTTCTATACAATCGATTCTGATATACTTACTCTCACAATTCCTGGTAAAGCTGCCACATTTCTATACAATCGATTCTGTTATACTAACTCCCACAATTCCTGGTAAAGCTGCCACATTTCTATACAATCTATTCTGATATACTTACTCCCACAATTCCTGGTAAAGATATACTTACTCCAACAATTCCTGATAAAGCTGCCACATTTCTATACAATCGATTCTGATATACTAACTCCCACAATTCCTGGTAAAGCTGCCACATTTCTATACAATCTATTCTGATATACTTACTCCCACAATTCCTGGTAAAGATATACTTACTCCAACAATTCCTGATAAAGCTGCCACATTTCTATACAATCTATTCTGATATACTTACTCTAACAATTCCTGGTAAAGCTGCCACATTTCTATACAATCAATTCTGATATACTTACTCCCACAATTCCTGGTAAAGCTGCCACATTTCTATACAATCTATTCTGATATACTTACTCCCACAATTCCTGGTAAAGATATACTTACTCCAACAATTCCTGATAAAGCTGCCACATTTCTATACAATCGATTCTGATATACTAACTCCCACAATTCCTGGTAAAGCTGCCACATTTCTATACAATCTATTCTGATATACTTACTCCCACAATTCCTGGTAAAGATATACTTACTCCAACAATTCCTGATAAAGCTGCCACATTTCTATACAATCTATTCTGATATACTTACTCTAACAATTCCTGGTAAAGCTGCCACATTTCTATACAATCAATTCTGATATACTTACTCCCACAATTCCTGGTAAAGCTGCCACATTTCTATACAATCGATTCTGTTATACTTACTCCAACAATTCCTGATAAAGCTGCCACATTTCTATACAATCTATTCTGATATACTTACTCTAACAATTCCTGGTAAAGCTGCCACATTTCTATACAATCAATTCTGATATACTTACTCCCACAATTCCTGGTAAAGCTGCCACATTTCTATACAATCGATTCTGTTATACTTACTCCAACAATTCCTGGTAAAGCTGCCACATTTCTATACAATCTATTCTGATATACTTACTCCCACAATTCCTGGTAAAGCTGCCACATTTCTATACAATCTATTCTGATATACTTACTCCCACAATTCCTGGTAAAGCTGCCACATTTCTATACAATCGATTCTGATAAACTTACTCCCACAATTCCTGGTAAAGCTGCCACATTTCTATACAATCTATTCTGATATACTTACTCCATCAATTCCTGGTAAAGCTGCCCCATTTCTATACAATCTATTCTGATATACTTACTCCAACAATTCCTGATAAAGCTGCCACATTTCTATACAATCTATTCTGATATACTTACTCCAACAATTCCTGGTAAAGCTGCCACATTTCTATACAATCGATTCTGATATACTTACTCCCACAATTCCTGGTAAAGCTGCCACATTTCTATACAATCTATTCTGATATACTAACTCCAACAATTCCTGGTAAAGCTGCCACATTTCTATACAATCGATTCTGATATACTTACTCCAACAATTCCTGGTAAAGCTGCCCCATTTCTATACAATCTATTCTGATATACTTACTCCATCAATTCCTGATAAAGCTGCCACATTTCTATACAATCTATTCTGATATACTTACTCCAACAATTCCTGGTAAAGCTGCCACATTTCTATACAATCGATTCTGATATACTTACTCCCACAATTCCTGGTAAAGCTGCCACATTTCTATACAATCGATTCTGATATACTTACTCTAACAATTCCTGATAAAGCTGCCACATTTCTATACAATCTATTCTGATATACTTACTCCCACAATTCCTGGTAAAGCTGCCACATTTCTATACAATCGATTCTGATATACTTACTCCCACAATTCCTGGTAAAGCTGCCCCATTTCTATACAATCTATTCTGATATACTTACTCCCACAATTCCTGGTAAAGCTGCCACATTTCTATACAATCGATTCTGATATACTTACTCTAACAATTCCTGATAAAGCTGCCACATTTCTATACAATCTATTCTGATATACTTACTCCAACAATTCCTGGTAAAGCTTCCACATTTCTATACAATCGATTCTGATATACTTACTCCAACAATTCCTGGTAAAGCTGCCACATTTCTATACAATCGATTCTGATATACTTACTCCAACAATTCCTGATAAAGCTGCCACATTTCTATACCAGATGCTCCGCAGGGCGTAGCTTTATACGACCGCAGAGGTTGAACCCTGAACGGTTGGGGCAAGTATGGACACAACATTCAAGCTGGATTCAGCTCTAAATTTGGATTGTGATTAAATAGTTGACACAGCATAGGTTTCTGACACAGAATGAATGTGTTCTAATGAACTTAAAATTTTTGTTTTCTCTTAGAGCAATTCACTATGCTGTTGAATATTAATCCTCTCAAAAAAATGTTTGAAGAAATTTTCTTTTTTATTTATGAAATTTCAAATGAGAAAAATTGAACCCAATTTTTTTAATCACATTCCCCTTTCCCTTATTCCAAAACTAATCTCAATTAAAATTTCTAATGGAGTTTGCAACAATAACTACTCATTTAAATACATCATAAAATATTAAGATGTAAAAAAACTGCTTGTTATCACTGAATGGTAAAGATTATTTTAATTTATCAGTTGGTAGTAAAAAGTGAATATACATCGTATATTGTATATAACAAAGATTTAAGTTGATTCTGGACAAAGAAAGATAACTCCAATTAAAAAAAATCTTGCTATTGCACAATATTTTGCAATTAGATATTTCTTGCTTACTATTCTGGACAAAGAAAGATAACTCTAATTAAAAAACAATTTGCTATTTCACAATATTGTGCAATTAGATATTTCTTGCCATTGCGCAATACTGTGCAATTGAAAAGACTTGCTATTGCACAATACTTAATATAATAATTTTAGATCCTGATTTGGACCAACTTGAAAACTGGGCCCATTTTCCAAAAATCTAAGTACATTTTTGGATTCAGTATATCAAAGAACCTAACTGATTCATTTTTTGTCAAAATCAAACTAAGTTTAATTTTGGACCCTTTGGACCTTAATGTAGACCAATTTGAAAACGGGACCAAAAGTTAAGAATCTACATACACAGTCATGACAGTTAGATTCGGCATATCAAAGAACCCCAATTATTCAATTTTGATGAAATCAAACAAAGTTTAATTTTGGACCCTTTGGGCCCCTTATTCTGTTGGGACCAAAACTCCCAAAATCAATGCCAACCTTCCTTTTATGGTCATAAACCTTGTGTTTAAATTTCATAGATTTCTATTTACTTATACTAACGTTATGGTGCGAAAACCAAGAAAAATGCTTATTTGGGTCCCTTTTTGGCCCCTAATTCCTAAACTGTTGGGACCAAAACTCCCAAAATCATTACCAACCTTCCTTTTGTGGTCATAAACCTTGTGTTAAAATTTCATAGATTTCCATTCACTTTTACTAAAGTTAGAGTGCGAAAACTAAAAGTATTCGGACGACGACGAAAATTTTTTCAAATTTTGCGGTCGTATAACAATCAATTCTGATATACTTACTCCCACAATTCCTGGTAAAGCTGCCACATTTCTATACAATCGATTCTGATATACTTACTCCCACAATTCCTGGTAAAGCTGCCACATTTCTATACAATTGATTCTGATATACTTACTCCCACAATTCCTGGTAAAGCTGCCACATTTCTATACAATTGATTCTGATATACTTACTCCCACAATTCCTGGTAAAGCTGCCACATTTCTATACAATCGATTCTGATATACTTACTCCCACAATTCCTGGTAAAGCTGCCACATTTCTATACAATCAATTCTGATATACTTACTCCCACAATTCCTGGTAAAGCTTTACTTACTCCAACAATTCCTGGTAAAGCTGCCACATTTCTATACAATAGATTCTGATATACTTACTCCAACAATTCCTCGTAAAGCTTTACTTACTCCCACAATTCCTGGTAAAGCTGACACATTTCTATACAATTGATTCTGATATACTTACTCCAACAATTCCTGGTAAAGCTGCCACATTTCTATACAATCGATTCTGATATACTTACTCCCACAATTCCTGGTAAAGCTGCCACATTTCTATACAATCAATTCTGATATACTTACTCCCACAATTCCTGGTAAAGCTATACTTACTCCCACAAATCCTGGTAAAGCTATACTTACTCCCACAATTCCTGGTAAAGCTATACTTACTCCCACAATTCATGGTAGAGATATACTTACTCCCACAATTCCTGGTAAAGCTAAACTTACTCCCACAATTCATGGTAAAGCTAAACTTACTCCCACAATTCATGGTAAAGATATACTTACTCCCACAAATCCTGGTAAAGCTATACTTACTCCCACAATTCCTGGTAAAGCTATACTTACTCCCACAATTCATGGTAGAGATATACTTACTCCCACAATTCCTGGTAAAGCTGCCACGTTTGCTATCTGTTTCATTCCTGGTAAGAAACCTCCATAACCTTGTGACCTACAGGACTGTTTTAACTCATCAAACATAAGTTTCTCCAAGTGTGTGTTGACATAAAATAAACCCTCAACCTGGAAATATTAAACAGAAATATCAAGTATCTTTAATCAAAAATAAAGATTTAATAATGTTCAAAATAACTTTATAACGTAACATACATGTAGGTCAAGTTGAAATTGATGTTTAATTATCCAAATGAGAACCCCCCTTCCACGCCCACTCCCCAAAATAAAATTACAAAAAGGTTTGACTTTAAAGCAATTATTTTAGTTTATTTTGGTCAAGGAATGCTGCCTAACTAAATTCCTCTCAAACTTGAATATTTTCATTTATATTTAATGTTTTTATATACCTTCATGTTTGGAACAAATCCTTTCTTAATTCTCCATGAATGTGTCCCAACTTTTTCCAGATATGACAATTCATCATTGTAAGTTCTCACAACCATACTTTATTCTTATAAATGATCTGAAATAGATATTATCATTTTATTTCATATACTGTATACAATGTACATGTAGCAAAGCATTATATTACATCTAATACTCTTATTTCAAAAATAATTCCATGTTAAAATACAAATTATAAAGATAGTTCTATCATGTCATTGTCTATCAATATGATCAAAAGGCATATGTTGTTATAATCCTGTTACCACTAGAGTGTTAATATTCATATGCCAGGCTCATAATGACGTCTAGTCTCTAATCCATGTCTGTTCCTTAAATTGTCATCCAAATCTCACCTCATAATTAAATAAAATTCCTTATCAACAAGCAATTCCATGCCTCTCTAATCATCATCTTTTCTTTCATTCTCTAATCGACAGACTTGCATAAATGAAATCACAACTTTATTATTAAAATGGTTGCTTAAAATTTTGTTGAAAAATATAGATTTAAAAAAGTTGAAATATTAATTACTTTTCAACAATTGGCTGTACTTTTTTATTCTGTCATTTTTTAGACTGTATATTGCCCTCTAGATGTCTCAATATTTAAGACAATTTCATTTTTCAGACTGTATATTGCTCTCTAGATGTCTCAATATTTAAGACATTTTCATTTTTAAGACTGTATATTGCTCTCTAGATGTCTCAATATTTAAGACATTTTCATTTTTCAGACTGTATATTGCTCTCTAGATGTCTCAATATTTAAGACATTTTCATTTTTCAGACTGTATATTGCCCTCTAGATGTCTCAATATTTAAGACATTTTCATTTTTCAGACTGTATATTGCACTCTAGATGTCTCAATATTTAAGACATTTTCATTTTTCAGACTGTATATTGCCCTCTAGATGTCTCAATATTTAAGACATTTTCATTTTTCAGACTGTATATTGCCCTCTAGATGTCTCAATATTTAAGACATTTTCATTTTTCAGACTGTATATTGCACTCTAGATGTCTCAATATTTAAGACATTTTCATTTTTCAGACTGTATATTGCCCTCTAGATGTCTCAATATTTAAGACATTTTCATTTTTCAGACTGTATATTGCACTCTAGATGTCTCAATATTTAAGACAATTTCATTTTTCAGACTGTATATTGCTCTCTAGATGTCTCAATATTTAAGACATTTTCATTTTTAAGACTGTATATTGCTCTCTAGATGTCTCAATATTTAAGACATTTTCATTTTTCAGACTGTTTATTGCCCTCTAGATGTCTCAATATTTAAGACATTTTCATTTTTCAGACTGTATATTGCTCTCTAGATGTCTCAATATTTAAGACATTTTCATTTTTCAGACTGTATATTGCATTGCCCTCTAGATGTCTCAATATTTAAGACATTTTCATTTTTCAGACTGTATATTGCCCTCTAGATGTCTCAATATTTAAGACATTTTCATTTTTAAGACTGTATATTGCTCTCTAGATGTCTCAATATTTAAGACATTTTCATTTTTAAGATTGTTTATTGCCCTCTAGATGTCTCAATATTTAAGACATTTTCATTTTTTAGACTGTATATTGCCCTCTAGATGTATCAATATTTAAGACATTTTCATTTTTCAGACTGTATATTGCCTTCTAGATGTCTCAATATTTAAGACATTTTCATTTTTTAGACTGTATATTGCCCTCTAGATGTCTCAATATTTAAGACATTTTCATTTTTTAAACTGTATATTGCCCTCTAGATGTATCAATATTTAAGACATTTTCATTTTTCAGACTGTATATTGCCCTCTAGATGTATCAATATTTAAGACATTTTCATTTTTCAGACTGTATATTGCCTTCTAGATGTCTCAATATTTAAGACATTGGGTTGTTGACTCTTTCACAGATTTGTATTTCATTATTCATATGAATATGTAGGAAGTATGATCAAGAGGATGAAAGTCTTTCACTATGGACATGTAATATGATGTGGGTGGTTGTTATATTCAAAACAAAACAGATAATATTTAACAAAGATTGAACTAAGTGCATGGGAATGAGTAAATGAAACTGGATATTGATAAGAGGAGACTAACATCGATAGCATGTCATGAGGTGATACATAACCTCACATTGAACATGTTGAACGAAAATTGGAAGGTAAAAATATTTGACACTTATTTGAGAACATGACATCACATTTGAAAAATTGATATGAGGTCCAACAGACCTTGATCCGATTTGAATAACCATCCGAGTCTCACATGGACAATAGACAATATTTATTAGCACAAACACAATTACATTAAATGGTTATGGCATACAAATTTAAGACAATAAACGGACAATAGTTAAATTGATTATAATTATATTAGAGTGACAGTGGTATTCACAGCGAAGAAAAAAAAGAATATAAATGTCGACAGTCAACACATTATTAATGGTGATTTTTATAATAACTGGTAGACTGTTATTTAAAAGTGCAGTCAAATGCTTCAGTGTTATAGTGGACTGCAATTTAATAAAATTGAAGATTTTTATTTATATTTTGTATATAGGTATCCCTCAATGATGAGAGGAAATGGTATTCATTCTCAATTTTTGTCTGTTACACATATAAACAGATAAATGTTGGACTTATTAATTAATCAGATATTATAAAAAAAACTACACAAAACGGACGAGAGTTTTAACCCATTTCAAGAAAAAATTCTCCAAAATTTTGAAACATTATTTGATGATTTTCAAAAAAACAACAGGACAAATGACTTTCAGGAACACATTAAAACAAGTGAAATCGTAAAGGCAATTAAGTCCCTTAAAAATGTGAAAAGCACAGCTACTGATCTTATTTCAAATGAAATGCTGAAAAATGGAATATCAGTCTTAACAAAACCATTACAAAAGCTATTTAACTTTATTTTAAATAATGGAAGTTTTCCAAAAGTTTGGAATGAATCATTTTTAGTACATCTACATAAAAACGGAAGTAAAAGTGACCCTGGTAATTACAGAGGGATATCCATTTCTTCAAACCTGGGAAAATTGTTTAATAAAATGATCCTCTCTCGATTACTTGCTCATATAAATGTAAACAAATTAATAAATAATAACCAGATTGGCTTTAAAGAAGATAGTCGGACTGCAGACCACATCTTTTCCTTGAAATCCATTGTCAGCAATTATAAATCCAAAAACAAAAAAATATTTGCTGCTTTCATTGATCTTAGAAAAGCATTTAATACAATTTGGAGAATAGGATTATTTCATAAACTACTTCAAAGTAATGTACCAAAACATATTTTTAATATAATATGTTCAATGTACTCTAATACAACATGTAGAATTAAATTTTCTAATGGTCTTAGCCCATCATTTGAATCAAACTGTGGTGTTAAACAAGGAGATGTATTGAGTCCTCTTCTCTTTAATTTTTTTTATAAACAACATAAAGACTTGAAAAATATCAATGCAGATCCAGTTGAATTTGGTGATGTTTCATTAAATGCAATTTTGTATGCCGATGAAATTGTATTATTATCTGATAGCAAAGGTTTGCAAAATTGTCTCAATACATTAAGTAATTATTGTTCTTCTTGAAAATTACAAGTCAATGCAGAGAAATCAAAAGTAATGGTTTTTAATTCAAACGGAAAGTCTTTTCAGAACAAATTTTATTATAATGGCAAATCCTTAGAGACAGTTAATACTTATTGTTACTTGGGTATTAATATTAGATATAATGGCAGTTTTAATGTCGCCATCACTTCGCTTATGGAAAAAGCTAGGAAAGCATATTTTAAAATAAAGAAAACAATAGGATTAGATAACCCTTGTAAACTTCTAGAAAAACTTTTTGATTCCTTAGTAGCCCCTATTCTCCTTTATTGTAGCGCAATCTGGGTGATTATTTCGACATTTAAAGACAGTGATGCCTATGAAAAGTTGCATATAAAATTTATTAAAGAAATCTTGGGAGTACACTGTAAGGTCTCGAATGATGCATGTCGTTCCGAACTTGCAAGACTGCCATTGAAAAATAGGATAATGTTATCTAGCATTAAATTCTGGGACCATTTAATCACTTCAGAAGGAAGTTTAGTTCACCAAATATATAATGCTACAAAAAAAAGCAACCCATCGGTTAAAAGGTTAAATATTATTATTCAAAACTTAGGTTTATCTTATTTGTCAAATGATAACCGTACTATTAAACCCCTGTTTGGTTTTATAAAACAAAGACAATTGACCAGGGTTTTCCAAAATCTCCAAAATTAACATTTTTCCAGTGTTTACAAAATCAGTGAACGGGCAGGTTATGTTGATGCTTTAAAAAATAGATCAGATCGATCATCATTATGTTAATTAAGAGTTAGTGATCATAACCTTGCCATTGAAAGAGGAAGATATTTAAAAATGCCCAGAGATCAAAGAATTTGTGAAATCTGTAAAAGTGGCATAATTGAAAATGAACAGCACATGCTGCTACACTGCAGAGGTTACTCCAGTATTAGAGAGACTTTTGTATTAAAAATGTTCAAAATTACAGGAAAAAGTATAACCACATTGTGCGATAATAAAATAAATCTTATACTTAATAATACATCTTATACGGCACTAAAATTATCTTCCTCTTTCCTAACAAATTGTTTAAATGCAAGAAGTAATCTATTGTAATAGATTTTCATTATACTTTTAATCGTTTATTCATAAAAAAAACCACATATGTTTGTATTTTACTACCATGTATAGCAAATTGTTTATCCATTCAGTCATTACCATTTATTGTAAATGTGTTTGTGCCAATAAAATATTGTGTATTGTCTATTAATGATTTTTGATATCAATTACATAAATATATGCTGTTTCTTGGGGTTTTTTGGGTTTTTTTTCAGTGTGCATATACTGATTTTGAGTCATGGATGGATACCCCACATCCTTCTATACACCTTATCACTAATCCTGGCTGACCCGGTGGCTTGAACTATTGACGCATACAACAATCACTTTTCCAATGTGGCGTCAGATATTTTGTTTTATGACGTCAAAATTTTACGGGAAACCTGTGTGATATCCAGTAATGGTGGACAAATAGTGATAAGGTGTATTCTTTAATACACGTCATGTTTTTTATTAGTCCAAATAATTATGATGTCTTGAAAGGCTATTATAATTTTTTTCTTTGACACCTAACCGTACGTCAAAGTGAGGCGTCAAAGAAAAAAAATATAATAGCCTTTCAAGACGTCATAATTATTTGGACTACCTAGTTTTTTATTAAAAAAAAGTTGTCTAGCAGTAGAAGGATACACATGTAATGGCAGTCATTATCAGATGATCAAAACAAACCAGAAGTGGATAATAAGACGTCACACTATAATAGATATTCATACTTGTCAATCCTTGTTATTGTAAGAGGAGTTGAATTGAGGAGAAAAAATCCCAAAAATTGTGAAATCAGCACTTACAACCTAGGGGAAGTAACCCTCGTTCAGAAAGAGCTAAAATCTAAGTTATTGTCCCCGGACTCAAAAATCATTTCCTTTGAAAGTATCTTTTTAACCATTACAACCGATTGCAGGTAACATCTTAAATAATAATAGAATTTTTAAAGATCGTCCTAATTTTCGAATTCTGAATAAGAGAGAGCTGTAACAAGTAATAACCGTTTTTTTTTTACAATTTGGGACCAGCTATGAAACGGAAAACTTTCTTCTACTTCTTTTTATTTTTCCAGGTAAGGAGCCGATTCAAAACTGAATGGTATGACAGTCCTATAAACTATATACGCGATTAGAAAACAAATAAATAGAGACATTTTAAAAAGACAATTTCTAAGAAAGGTCAAGGATTTAGAACTATACAAATCCTTAGATTGGCACATTTGACAAAATCACAAACAGTACAGGCATGACAGGTGATATTCGGCGTGACTTTTTACCCCAATATACCCCAACATACCCCAATATACCCCAATATACCTCAATATACCCCAATATACCTCAAAAAACAGTTTTAACATATAATTATTTAATAATAACATTATTTTAGGCATATCCAAGTTATTTTAACACCAATAATACTTTTTTTTATAAATATATTTAATTTTAAATCACTTTTTCCTCGTAACTTGGTCAATTCATGTCAGCCGCTTACGATCACAAAATGACTTTTTACCCCAATATACCCCAATATACTCGAATAAACAGTTTCAATACAATTTCAATGACAAGGAATGATTTAACATTCAGATATATTAAAATTTAACACGACTGTTTACTTTTGTTGTGCATTTTTAAACCGTTATTAATTCATGTTTTGACGAAGGTTTCACTAAACACCAGAACGAACGAACCTAAAAATATACCGGTAATTTTTTACAATTTCTTTTTTTCTTCTTCTTTAAAATGTGGAGATTGAAAATGCATATGTTTTGTTTTCTATTTAGAGTAAAATATAATATATATTTTTTTAAATGAAATTCGAAAATCTTTTTCTCAAATTTTGAAAAAAAAATCTCAAATATATTTTTTAAGTAATCATCTTTATACATGTTATATGTTTAACATTTAAAGTTTTCTATGCATGTTAATAAAATATGTATGTATCTTTCGCTCAGTGAGGACATTGTTATTCAATGTTGGTAAGGTTTGTGTGTTCACATTTCTCGGACCAACATATTTTTGTCACGCCAAGAAATCTCGTTGCTCCAACTGTGACTCTGATGGACCTCCTACGGCATCCATTATTAATCGAAGATTAAATTAAAAAAAATATATAAACCTTTCAGATGTTATGTTTATGAAATAAAAAATATTCCAAGTGGGACACCCCAACCCCTCTTGTTTTGCTCTCTCCATTTTCAACCCTTGAATTCAGCTTTCCAATCTAACTAAAATTAAAACCTTACTTTCTAACCGATCTTTTCATGTACCGGACAGACAACACTCGTTATTTTATAAGAAAAGGCTACTATCCCGTTATACACTCATACACTGACATGCATGGTGTCTACTTGGAGTCTCCGCACAAACACTTGCCTCAGAATAAACTCCAAATATGGAAAGTGGAACTACTATTCAAAACATAAAGTCAAAAGTCTCATAGAAGTTTTTTTTTTTTTGCAAAGGATGCCGAGGTAATTCTCTGTGTTCAAAATATACATGAAATTTCATAACCCCAAGATTACGATATATATTTGATATAACAAATTATCAATTTTGATATAACAGATTATGAATTTGATATAACAAATTATGAATTTGATATAACAAATTATGAATTTGATATAACAGATTATGAATTTGATTTAACTTGACAAATTCACAATTTGATATAACAGATTATCAATTAGAAATAACAAATTGTCAATTTGATATAACAAATTGTGAATTTCTCTACCAATAGTATGATTTAATTATAATAATGAGATTGATTGAAACATTGCGTAACCCAAATTGGCGCATTTTTGTGTATTGATTGATTGTTTATCTGACGTCCAGCGACAAATATGTCATTGAATGCTTATTCAAAACTTTCTTAACAGGTTTAATGTTTCTGAAACCCTCTCCTTCCCCTTTTATCTATTATTTGAGGCAATTTGGGGGACTAGTTTGAATGTTCTATATTCAGTACACGGGACCTGGTGTCTTAGAACGAACTATTATAATAGAAAAAAGGATCAATTTATATTGCACATTTTCAAGTCAGAAAAAATGGATAATTCTATTGAAATATTTGTGTTTTAAGGACATAGGAAAATGCAAGGATAAAAAAATGCTTCTCCTTCCTCAAAAGTCCTGGCATGCTTCTTTATCAATTTCGATGGGCACATGCAAGGATTAATGAAACATCCTTAAGTTCATCCTTACATTTTTCTTTATAATATATTTGTTTCAATATTTATTTTGTTTGGACACTTTTTATTAAAAACAAAGACCCATGAAGGGAAAACCCATGCACAATCAGTGCGAAGGTATCTGATAAATCAAATTTATAATTTTTTATTTCAAATTATCATAATTTGTTATTTCAAATTATCATAATTTGTTATTTCAAATTATCATAATTTGTTATTTCAAATTATCATAATTTGTTATTTCAAATTATCATAATTTGTTATTTCAAATTATCATAATTTGTTATATCAAATTGATAATCTGTTTTTTTACTATTTATTTGTTATATCAAATTGAAAAAAGTTAATATGCACGACCCTCAAAGACTTCTGTGGCAAATATCGTATCATGCAAACCATAACTTTTTTTATAATTTTTTAGACAACTGAACGGATTAATCCTGCGCTAAAATGCTCTAATGTCTGCTCTTAAATGTCCCATAGTAGTTAAACATTTTTCGCTAAAATTATCTGCGCCAATCTGTTTTCTTGTTCATAGTTGAGATTAAATTTCCTTTTGTTTATGATGGCAAATTTGATAAAATTATTTTTATTGATGTTAATTTTGAATTTGCTTTCAACGGTTGATTCTTTTAACATTTAATACAGGCGATGAAATAAACGATTCAACTAATAAAATATTATTCGGAAATTATCAAAAGCGGATAAAAGAATAAGCCCTTGACACCATTTGCGAGTATGATGGTCTTCTGAAACAATGATAGTCCGTCGGAAGGGGGCGATAAATGACTGAGCCGTGTTAAGAGAGAGAGAGCAATATTTCTTGCACGTAAAAGGCACCCTTTTAGATTTCGAAAAGAGCAGACTAAGGCTACAAGGAAGCACTCGCTCCCTCAAAGTGGAAACGAATTAATATAAGTTGTAATAACTTGTAATAACTTGTTTCCCAATCCACCATAAATAAATATGTTTAAACTAAAAGAAAAAGCAGCAGAAAAAACAGTGGTTTAAACTTTTTTTTAAATACCCTGTTCCAATCAAAAGAAAAAGAAAATATTTTTGCTCCAAGGGGATACGAATTTAAATGAATATTATTTTTCTGTTTTAATTTACCTGTACTTAAAAAAATATGTGACGCTTTTGCATTTCTGTTCTTTACGTAGCAAGTCAAAAAAAGCGGTCATATAAATTATGCTGTATGATTGAGCTGCACGAAATGAAAAAAGTACGACGTTATTTCTACAATGCATGAAAATAAAGTTAAACTAACGTTACCAAAACTAACACCAACACCGTACGCGACGTCTAAACGAAACTCCACAAAGATACATGCTATCAGGATGAGATTTACAGCTATGTACAAATATTTCAATATTTTAAACGAAAAAGCTATGAATGAAAAAAAAAACCATCGGACGTAGTTTTTCATGAAGATAATGTATCATAATTGTTTAGTCATTAAAATTGTAGTTGTGTCGTAATCTGATTTTTTCTGTTATCAAAGGTTTTGTCCGACGGCACGTGTCAGTAATTAACCAGGTAATAAAATCACTGATCCATGAAGAAATAAATAAACATATCAATTATATGGCTTATAATTACACCTTTTTGTTTGTCGTGTTATATTAGTAAGTAATTAAAATTAAAATAATAAACCTCTGAAGCGAGTAAAAATTTCATAAAGAGCTGTAAAACAATTTTCTTCGCCAGAAAAATTTAAATAAAAATTTGCATAGGAAAGATAAATTTATTGTCTATATATCAAGGCTGTGAAAATCTTGAATAAATTTTGAACATTCATGAGAAAGGTTATATCGAATATCGTCATAAAGTGTGCATTCCATAAGAAAATGTTTTTCAGTCTCTACATTTCAACTGTCACAAAACAAAGTCTGTCTTCTACGGGTGTAGGCGGCCTGGAGTCGGTACGTCTAAACACTGCTAAGGACTCCTTAGTGCACTAAGGACTATACAGTGCCACTAAGGACTAGAAGGGGAGCTTTTATTTGTATTATTTTCACATATTATGGTAGAGATAGATATTTAATGCATAAATTTCAAATTTTATAGAAAAATAATAATAAATAAATAAGTTATTCAACATTATTTAGACACGTGCATGCCTTATTTTCTTTGATATGCCGAAAATCAATGAACCGATTGACACGTGCCAAATAGGTTTCGCCAAATAACATAACAACAGTTACTGATTAAACAATCATGATCTTTTTGTTTTTAAAAGTAAATAACAATTGTATCGAAAAGATTTATGCTTACTATTTATAATTAAACGTCTTGTTCTTATTTAAAATGATTTAAAGGCCAAATAAGTTTGCTTTATTTATTTCCCGACAAAGCCATTTGCCATAGGTGCACGACTTTGATGTGCGGCAACTAAATGACTAATACGTTAGAGTGTGGTCAGTTTGTTAAAATGTTTATGTAAGAGACACGAGGACAAAAAAGGAATACATATATTTATAAGTGTTTTGTTTTTATTTTAATTCAGACAAAGATGCGAGTATGTGACACAATAATAAAATATTTTTTTTTATTATTATTTTATACAAATGGTTGCACTAAAAATATGAGTAAAAAAACTATAAATCATGATGATTGCTTTTCCACTTTTTAATTAATGCTTTATATTATAAATAAATAAATAAAATAAATATTTAATTTAATTATACATAGTACGAATTACGATTGAATTGAAGAAAAAAATCATGTGGCGTCCTTGGGATTTATCAAAACGACTAGTTTTCAACCAGTTTGATATCTGTTTACAACGGCCTCATATGGTACTTATTTGTTTGTAATTGTTCGACATTGTTTTTTTTCTAAAGAAAAAGAAGGTTAAAAATTATTTAACGAACTTAAGTCAGATTAAGTTTCATTTTCCAAAAAATAAAAGAGTCAAATTTTTTTTTTACCGAATTGTCTGTTTAACATATTTTTGTTTATTGCATGAAATAATTTATTAAATAATAACTATGTGGTATGTGCTATACTCACTGTTGAAGGCCGTAGGGTGACTTATGGTTATTTATTTCTGTGTCATTTTGTCTCTTGTGAAGAGTTGTCTCATATCGCCAATCATACCACATCTTCTTATTTATATTGGTTGCATGTAGTAAAAATGTATTATATTGAACTCGTTTTTGTCAAAAGATATATTGCTCAAACGTGTTCTTCATGTGATAATAAATTTAGAAAATGAACCATAGCAAACGCAAAAGATATAAACTCTGTCCAAATACGTCTGTTTACATGCTGCAGTAAATAAGTTTGGTAACGCGTAGTAAATATTTTTGATCATATGGAATTCGTTTTTGTCCTGAAATATATTGGCAAAACTTTTTCTTCATATGATCTAATTTTTGAAAATGAACAATAGCAACCGCATAAGATCATCTCTGTCCAAACAAGCGATTAACTGGATACCGCAAAGTTAATACCAGAACTTGTGAAAACGCTCCACGAACTAGTCAAGCTGGAGTTTGTTGACTTAAGACAAGCACTGTACAGCCAAGGAAATTACCTGCTGTTTTGGATACTTTAAGCGCTACCAATTGTTGTATCAATGCTGGCTTACACAAACATCTGATCAAAAAGATCGCCTTTTTCAAAAAGCTAATGAAAGACTGTGACAAGTCTAGTTTGACTTCAATTAAAGCAAAAACAGTGACAAGTACTCTGTTTGACTTTACCATGCCATTACCTCAGATACTTGCCAAGAAACCATGTCAAACAAAAAGACCAATGATCGCTCGAACACAGACGCGATTTTGAACATTTGTATGTCTGATCTATGAAATGTAATTTAAATATTTAAACATCAAATAAAAACCCCGACATTAGATATATTGCTCTGGTGGAACAATTTATTATTTTCGAGAAACACAACATACACTCAAGGACGTATATATGTTAGTTATACGTCCTTGATACACTTGAGAAAATACTTCGTCAAAAAAATAAACATTAATAAAATTTCAGGAACAATTCATTTATTTGTATCCAACTTTACCAATCTTGTCGATTCAACACAACGGTGTGGTCACGTTTCTCCAACATTTGGTAATTAGACTAAAACAACATTAGGGATTATGGGGTCCTCTTAAGGACTCGATCTTGATATCTACCTGTAATTCACCTGTTCTTGGCCAAAATATCGTTAAAAAGGTATATATTTTTTAAAGATATATATAGTTTTTAATAGTCTCCCAAAATTGTAAAAGTCCATATAGTCTAACACAGTGATGTAATTTTTTATTTTATATAAAAAAAGATGTGCATGGTATGATAGACAATGAGACAACTCTCTACAAGAGACCAAATGAAACAGAACTTAACAATTATACATAAAAAAGAAGATGTGGTATGATTGCCAATGAGACAACTATTCACAAGAGACCAAATGACACAGACATTAACAAATATAGATCAGCGTACGACCTTCAACAATGAGCAAAGTAATACCGCATAGTCAGCTTTAAAAGGACCCGAGAAAACAAATGTTTAACAATTCAAACGAGAAAACTAAAGGCCTAATTTATGTACAATATAATGAACGAAAAACGAATATATTACACAGCAACGACAACCACCGAATTACAGGCTCCAACACTCCCCCTTATCTTGAGACAATTTGGTGCAACAGAACAATAAAAGAACTGTACAAAAACATACATAAACAAGCAACAAATAATCTAAGACTAAATTATCAATCACTACACATCCAGTATCCGTTACCGTACGGCCGGAAGCAATTTTTTGCTTTTTTTCATAATTTTGTTCTCTATTTTTCATAATAATGTATTATAGATTACAATGTTGCGATCTTGAATTAAAATTAACATTTTATATTTTGAGAGCTATTTAGAATTTATATATCTTGAGTCGTTTATCTTATATAAAAGTACAAAACGCAGCTTATTATCACCGATACAGTAACTTTATTCAAAATAGTTTGAATGAAAATGAAGAACAGAGAATTAAAATATTGTTGAAGAGAAGATACATATCCGTGTTGAATTCGCCTCAGTTTGTTTATTCAAGTTTTGAATCCAACTTCTTAATCCGCACTCAACATTTACCCGACAACCTTGTATATTGTATATTCTTTATGAACTATCATCATGCTCATGTGACTATCGGGGACTGAGACAAATATTTTATGGTATAAACTCTGTCAAAACCAAATTGATTGAATATATCTAATCTAAATTCATTCATGTAGTAAAACATTTCTTGAATGAGTGAAATTATGAAACTATTATTTTTTAATCTTTAATCCTTGGCCTAATTGTGAAAAAAACGGGGAACGGACTTGTGATAGACAAATAGACAACTATACAAACATATTTATTGTTATTTTCTTTAGTTATGAAATGTAGAAAATACCCGATTTAGATATCCTCATTACACATAAACTATGTTGAAATGCGTTGAATGCATGGGAGTTTGTATTTTTTTCTCCTATATTCGTAAATAATTTATTCATCTACAGTGTAATCGATGTTATAGTGTTCTTATTAGTCCTGAATATCATAGTACGAACAGACACATGTCTCTGGTACGAATCACACCTCTAATACAACTGTAAGAGGAAAAGGGAGAAAACCATGATGAATGACATAGTACAAAACTCCCATATTTTATTTTATCATGGCCATTATAACGCTTAATCTATATATTGGTTACTTCAAAAATGAAATCGACAATCACATTATACCACCAGCTAGCCTATTTTATTGCAAAACAAGCACACATTATGGTAAGCGGGAAGGTATATAGAAGAAGAAAATTCAGAGACATAATAATTGTGCTATTTCCCAATTACATGTATTTAATTACTGTATTCAATATGTCCACCATATACGTTTGCTTCATCAAACGGCGTTTAATAAATTTAAATAATGTATTTCGCGCCTGTCCCAAGTCAAGAGCCTCTGGCCTTTGTTAGTCTTGTATTATTTTTAATTTTAGTTTTTTGTGTACAATTTGGAGTTTAGTATGGCGTTTATTATCACTGAACTAGTATACATAATTATTCTTTATTTTCCAAAACTTCGTGTTACCGTAAGTTTCACCACTTGTATAATTTCTTCTTTCTGGCATTAAATATGATTACACTATTTGGAATCTCGATGAAAAAGAAATTTCTTTAACTCGCCATACTGAAAAATTCGACCAAGCAGGTTCGACCTCTTAACCACGTATACCATCAGTAAACGATATGTGTCCTCTTAGCAAACCATGGATAGGGAACAAAACATAAAGATAATATGCATCAAACTTAAAATTATTCTGTTTGATTAGCCTATAATTTACATTTATCTCACATCTCCTATTAATGTTTGCCTATGACCAGAGTACAATTTAAATCAGTACTTTTGGGCTCGAGGTATGTGTTTATGCTTGTGTTTCAACCTTACATGCCATTGGAAACATATTTTTATATAATATTTTATGACCTTCTGCAAAGATCGGGTAAATTCAAATTTTCTGTTGTGTTTTGTTTAATTCCTTTTGTCTTTAAATTTGGTAGTTTTTTGCGTTTTATTTTGCCTGGTATTTACGGTATGTTTTCGGCTTATAACTTTGAATTCCCCATTGGACGTTATATTTTGCCTCCCATAGTGTGCAGCAGCAAATATTTCATGCTAAATCGTGGTCGAAAATGTGAACAAGTTACCTAAAGTCTAATTTCCATAATTTCTCTATTTTATTTTTTCAACAACAGCATAACCTTTTCATTTGTTGGCCGATTTTCTCCTAATAATTTACTATATATCCGAACCTTTACAATCAGACGCATTTTATTGCTTCCGCGAGACAGGTAAAATATATTAATTATCGGCTGATAAGACGAGTGCCTGATGATTTAAATATAATTAATATAAGTAATTAGTCTATTGGGGGGATGTCGGCAAATACCATCTACATCATAGGTCCGCACTATATCATAATTCTGTTATTGAAAGGGTCCACCTTAAATTCTGTAAAATTTTGTTAAATGTAAAGAAGTCAACGCCAGATTTCATGATTTATGGAGAACTTGGAAGATATCCTTTGGAAATTGATATCAAATTGCGGATTTTAAATTACTGGTCGAAACTTATGTGTGGAAAGCAAGAGAAACTTCCTGTTATTTTGTATAAATATGCATGTAAAAAGTATGGGATGAACATTCCATGGCTTAATAATATAAAATCTATTCTAGATAGTTGTGGACTGTCATATATTTGGAATGCACAGTACTTTGTTAGTAATACATGGTTATATCATAAGGTTAAAGTTAGTGTTGTAGACCAATTCAAACAAAATTGGCACTCTATCTTATTAGAATCGCCAAAAGCTATTAATTATCGTCTATTCAAAGATAATGCTGAAAGAGAAACCTATTTTAAGATCCTAGATGATAAAAATATTATTACTTTTTGTAGATTCAGGATACTCAGTCATAAACTTCCTATTGAAACTGGAAGGTGGAAAAATGTACCTAGAGAAAATCGAAATTGTAAACTATGTAATTCAGGAGATATTGGGGATGAATTCCACTATATTTTTAAATGTTCGAAATTTAATCATGATAGAGAAAAGTTTTTGAAACCATTTTATCTAAATAGACCAAACATATTGAAATTTCATGATTTGATGAATACTAGAAACATCAGTATGTTGAATCATTTGTGCAAATTTATCAGACTGATTAATAAACATCTGGACTCTTAGGGGAAACATTGTTTAATAACTTTTTTATATAATATTGTATACATGCATAATGGTTTTTTTTTTATATTACATGTAGCTGGAAATATTTTTCCAGTTGTAGATCATACATTTGTATTAATTCTGACTATATGTTATATTATTAATTGTTTATAATATCTCTGCATGTACCATGGATTTTGGTTTATGAGAATAAAGATATATAGCACTACGCGCAGTGCCATGCTTTTGATATTTCAAAGGAAAATACAAAGGGCGCAGTGTGACATATTCGGAGTACTAACCTGTGGCTATAAATGCCGGTGCTTTAAAATTTATTGTGTTTATGCTTTTAAGTATGTTAGTATTTTATGGTATTCAAGCAAAAAAAAATATACGACTGCACAAAGTAAAAAAAAATGACTTCCCAGTCACATGCCAGCGATACGTCTAAACACTGCTAAGGACTCCTTATTGCATTAAGGACTATACAATGCCGCTAAGGACTAGAAGGAGTGTTGTTGTATGTATTATTTTTACATATCATGTTAGAGATTGATATTTAACGCATAAATTTCAAATTTTATAAAAAAAAATAATCATAAAAAAAAGATATTCACCATTATTTAGGCACGTGTCCGTTTTCTTTGATGTACCCAAAATCAGAGAACCGATTGACACATGCCAAATAACATAACAACTGATTTAACAATCATGCTTTTTTTTTTTAGTAATTAACAATTGTATCGCAAAGATTAAGGTTTAAATGTTTTGTTCTTATTACAAATAATTAAAATGACAAATATTTTTTTTTTTTTTTTTATTTCTTTCCCAACGAAGTTCGGCGAGGGTTTTACTGCCCTTTGGAGTTAAGACTATCTCATGCGCAGAGGGCAATTCATATCGATTCATATGAAAATTTGAGAATATTATCCACTTTTATATACCAGCTGTTGGAGTACTCATCTTTTGTCGCTAATTGTCCGATTCCTATTTTATACTGAATTGGATTTGTATCTTTCGAAATTCTAAGGAATAGAGAAATCTTTGCCTTGTTGATGAGTTAACTATTCAATGTATTCTGCCTCAAGCAAAATATATATTGCAGCGTCTGCAGGTCGTTGTAGTAGAGATCGATAGCAGATATTTAAATGTCTTTTTCTGGAAATTCTCAATTTTAAAATATCTGTCTTAGTAAGAACTTCAAAGCCGTATAGCATTCTTGGTATGACACAGTTTATATGAAATCCATGGATTTGCTCCATTTATTCCATGTAAGTCAGCTCCCATGAGAGAATACATGGTAGCTCTAGCAGTAGATATTTCAAAGGCAAGACCGACATACCCCAAATGTATAGTCAACAGAATTCAATACCCAGATGATTTATGGTCTACGTCCGGATACATATGTATCGGGGTTATACGGGGTGGTTATTGTAATAGTAAAATTGAGAATGAAAATGGGGAATGTGTCAAAAATACAACAACCCCACCATAGAGCAGACAAAAGCCAAAGGCCACCAGTGGGTTAGTCCCCGTGAGCTACTATATACAATATTTGGTTTCTGGTGAAAAGTTGTCACATTGACAATCATACCACATCTTCTTTTTTATAGGTATACATTTTTTTCAGTTTTCAGAGCTATTCAGATATTTTCATTTTATAAAACGACAGTGTCTTTCTTTAATATAATCCAATTTTGCAGAAGATCCATTGAAAATATAAGAGTTTTATATATATACAAGTTTGCGGCAATAAATCTAACAATATATTTTTAGAAACATTTAGGCCTTTTTCTTTTTCCAGTTCACTTCCAAGAACAGTAATAGCCTACACTAAATTATTGAAATCGACACTGACAGCTCCAACTATATTGAAGCTTTTAAGACATTGATTAAATAGATGATGGAATGTTTTATCCTGCACCGACTGTACAGCATGCACCACATTTTTTCATCTTTGATCTGTTACTGTAAATAGACATTCAACACCTATACTAACACACACGTATTAAATACTCTTTATTGAGGTTTTTTAACTACTATATTGAAGAAGAAGAAGAAGAGTGTTGCTTAAAGACATTTCTTCTTTCGATAAATATTAAACAATATGCTATGTATGATCTGCAGAACATTCAGGCTTTTTTTTAGATATACCTCCCATCTAAAATTATGTTTTTCTCAATTTCAGTCCTAACAAAAGGCTGGAATTATACAGTAGTGAAAGTTTTAACGACATTGACTGGCAACACAACCCTTGCCCGGTCGGTCTGGAATTAGTGATAACTTATGAAGATAACTAAAAAAATGAAAAAAAAAATAATCCGAATTTCTTGTCTTGATGTCTTTTAATGTTATCATGTAGGTCCATGGTTTTTTTTTATATCACAAACATATAATTTTTTAAAACTTTGGTTAATTTTAAATGAATAACCTTGACTTTATAATAAGAAAGACATCTATTGAATAAATAATTCTAAGTTTAAATGAATCCCTACATAAGATTGGTGTCCATTCAAGTCTTTTAAAAATCTCCCCATTCATGCCTGAGTTGTGGCATCAGAAAAATAAATTTTCGTCTAGATCATGTAGATGAATGAAATGAAAATTTCAAAATCTTATTTCATGCAAGAGAACCTTTTCAAATTTTATTTGAGACATTTATTTTAAAAATACGAGGAGAAAAAAATCAAAATTACAAAATATTTCAAAAAATAAATAAAATATTTATAATTTTATCTACATGTATGAAAAACGATTCAAATTTAATTATGAAAATACAAATGTTCTTGAATAAAACTTAAATTTGAAGGAGTGAAAAAGATAAGCTATTTAAAAACTGCCCTGTATATTTTCAGGTCCGTTCTGGTCTTTAGTGTTACCATTATCAGTTTTCGAGTTAACGGTAGTTTTAAAAGCTTGTAAATACACATAAATATGCATAGGGTTGTTTTTAAAAATAAATATGGGTAAAATATCATTCCACAACATGAATATTGCACTGAAACGTCTTATTTGAGTATATTTGGGTATATTGGGGTAAAAAGTCATTTTGTGATCGTAAGCGGCTGACAAGAACGGAACAAGTTTCAATGCAAAAAGTGATTTAGAATTAATTATATTCATAAAATAAAGTATTATTGGTGTTAAAATAACATGAAAATGCATAAAATAATGTTATTATTCAATACTGTTTTGTTAAAACTGTTTTTTGAGGTATATTGGGGTATATTGGGGTATGTTGGGGTATATTGGGGTAAAAAGTCGCACCCGGTGATATTTACTTTGTAAACAAATGAGCAAATTATTAACAGATTGAAGGTAATTTGATACTTACTTTCAAGTTCAACACCTGTCTTATGTGTCCAAAGAATTTAACCCTAAACACTGACGACTGATTTTTATATTTTTAATATGGATTTTTAGATATTGCCATAAAGCCTGAATAAAGGCCAATTGAGATTTTCTTTTCACTTGTCCTTTGTAATTTCTTTTACAAAAGTCTCCTATAAACTGCATTACTTATTGCATTAGACTATTTACCAGATTTGTTATAACATGAGCAACAGGACGGGTGCCACATGTGGAGCAGGATCTGCTTACCCTTCCGGAGCACCTGAGATCACCCCCAGTTTTTAGTGGGGTTTGTGTTGCTTATTCTTTAGTTTTATATGTTGAGTCATGTGTACTATTGTTTGTATGTTGGTCTTTTTCATTTTTAGCCATGGCGGTGTCAGTTTATTTTTCGATTTATGAGTTTGACTGTCACTCTGGTATCTTTTGTCCCTCTTTTATTGGGTTAGACATATAAAGAGGGTGTCCATGTCAATTAGTAATGACTGCATGATCTCCAAGAATGGCTGAGTAATAACTTTTGGTACATTTTCCCTTAATATTAATAGTTTTAACTTTTATTTCTCGTGCTTTATTTTCTCTGATTTTTATTTTAACATGCAACGTTTTTGCGATTTTTATTTCACCTGTTTCGGAACCCCCTTTACCACCCACTATAAACTGACAGTCCTCAATTACCCCAAAATCCTATAGTCCTGCAGTTCTATATTCTGACAGCCTGATTGTCCAATGACAAGTAAAGTTTAAAATTGAGAATGGAAATGGGGAATGTGTCAAAGAGACAACAACCTGACCATAGAACAGACAACAGCAGAAGGTCACCAACAGGTCTTTAATGCAGCGAGAAATTCACGCACCCAGAGACGTCCTTCAGCTGGCCCCTAAACAAATATATACACTAGTTCAGTGATAATGAACGCCATACTAAACTCCAAATTGTACACAAGAAACTAAAATTAAAAATAGTACAAGACTAACAAAGGCTAGAGGCTCCTGACTTGGGACAGGCGCAAAAATGTGGCGGGGTTAAGGTTCATGTGGACCCTATGGCTAAAATGGCCGTATTTTCACCTCAAAATTTACTCTGAGTACAGACAAACCTGCGCATCTGTTAATTTGTTCAGGCATAGCATGCCCTAGATAAATGAATTTTAAATATGTTTTATGTTTTAGAAAAATAAAAACTTACCAGGATTTTGCCGTGCACTTTTTTTCATTCCTCCAGAAGGTGCCAAAATAAACTAAGTTGGGAAACAGGTTTGAGAACTTCCCCACAGGTAAAAATTAAAGTGAGCATTTTTAATTGACATGGACATTAGATGGACAATAGATACCTGACAATAATTGGTTATTTAAACTGTGTACCTGAGTGGACCATATCAAGGTAAACTCAACTGTTTGTTAATTTTATCATCTTCTGCAGAAACGAAAAAAAGTGTACGGCAAAATCCAGTTAAGTTATGAATTTTCTAAATCATACAATGCATTTGAATTCTATTTATCTAGGGCATGCTATGCCTTAAAACTTTTCCAGATGCACAGGTTTGCCTGTACTCAGAGAAAATTTTGAGGTGAAAATACGGCCATTTTAGCCATAGGGTCCACATGAACCTTAAACATGTTTATGAGATCTCAACCCTCCCCCTATACCTGTAGCCAATGTAGAAAAGTAAACGCATAACAATAGGCACATTAACAATCAGTTCAAGAGAAGTCAGAGTCTTATGTCAGAAGATGTAACCAAAGAAAATTAACAAAATGACAATAATACATAGATAAGTAGAAGATGAATATCATTTTGCTTTAAAATGTCAAATGTTAGAAAAATGTAGGCAAAATCTTTTTCAAGAAGTAGAGAATATAGTCCCAGATTTCACCAAAATGTCAGATGAGGAAAAATTTGTATTTATGTTTACTTTTAATGAGTATGACGTAACTAAAATTATTGTCAAGGGAGTTAATGATTTATACTTTAATACTTTGTATTTATGATTACAGGTTATTCCACCCAGAAGACTTCCATTTACCTATTATAAAGATGTTGTCCAAGGACCAATGTAACATTTGTATTTATGATTACAGATAATTCCACCTAGAAGACTATTCCATTTACCTATTATTAAGATGTTATCCCAGGACCAATGTAACATTTGTATCTATGATTACAGATAATTCCACCCAGAAGACTATTCCATTTACCTATTATTAAGATGTTATCCCAGGACCAATGTAACATTTGTATCTATGATTACAGGTAATTCCACCCAGAAGACTATTCCATTTACCTATATTTAAGATGTTATCCCAGGAACAATGTAGCATTTGTATCTATGATTACAGATAATTCCACCCAGAAGACTATTCCATTTACCTATAATTAAGATGTTATCCCAGGACCAATGTAACATTTGTATCTATGATAACAGATAATTCCACCCAGAAGACTATTCCATTTACCTATTATTAAGATGTTATCCCAGGACCAATGTAACATTTGTATCTATGATTACAGATAATTCCACCCAGAAGACTATTCCATTTACCTATTATTAAGATGTTATCCCAGGACCAATGTAACATTTGTATCTATGATTACAGGTAATTCCACCCAGAAGACTATTCCATTTACCTATATTTAAGATGTTATCCCAGGAACAATGTAGCATTTGTATCTATGATTACAGATAATTCCACCCAGAAGACTATTCCATTTACCTATAATTAAGATGTTATCCCAGGACCAATGTAACATTTGTATCTATGATAACAGATAATTCCACCCAGAAGACTATTCCATTTACCTATTATTAAGATGTTATCCCAGGACCAATGTAACATTTGTATCTATGATTACAGATAATTCCACCCAGAAGACTATTCCATTTACCTATTATTAAGATGTTATCCCAGGACCAATGTAACATTTGTATCTATGATTACAGATAATTCCACCCAGAAGACTATTCCATTTACCTATAATTAAGATGTTATCCCAGGACCAATGTAACATTTGTATCTATGATAACAGATAATTCCACCCAGAAGACTATTCCATTTACCTATTATTAAGATGTTATCCCAGGACCAATGTAACATTTGTATCTATGATTACAGATAATTCCACCCAGAAGACTATTCCATTTACCTATTATTAAGATGTTATCCCAGGACCAATGTAACATTTGTATCTATGATTACAGATAATTCCACCCAGAAGACTATTCCATTTACCTATAATTAAGATGTTATCCCAGGACCAATGTAACATTTGTATCTATGATAACAGATAATTCCACCCAGAAGACTATTCCATTTACCTATTATTAAGATGTTATCCCAGGACCAATGTAACATTTGTATCTATGATTACAGATAATTCCACCCAGAAGACTATTCCATTTACCTATTATTAAGATGTTATCCCAGGACCAATGTAACATTTGTATTTATGATTACAGATAATTCCACCCAGAAGGCTATTCCATTTACCTATTATTAAGATGTTATCCCAGGACCAATGTAACATTTGTATCTATGATTACAGATAATTCCACTCAGAAGACTATTCCATTTACCTATTATTAAGATGTTATCCCAGGACCAATGTAACATTTGTATCTATGATTACAGATAATTCCACCCAGAAGACTATTCCATTTACCTATTATTAAGATGTTATCCCAGGACCAATGTAACATTTGTATCTATGATTACAGGTTATTCCACTCAGAAGACTATCCCATTTACCTATTATTAAGATGTTATCCCAGGACCAATGTAAGAAGGTTTGGAGGAATGCTGATGCTGTCTGTTTTGATGTAGATTCCACTGTACTAAAGGATGAAGCTTTAGATGAACTTGCCAAGTTTTGTGGTGTGGGAGAACTTGTCATTGAATGGTATATAGTGAGAGCTACTATAATGTTTGCTTGAAATCTATCTAAAATCACTTATTCATCTTGTTATCAATCTGCACTTCAATATTATCCAAACTTTGAAATACTACAGAAAATTTGTAATTTTCAGATTCAGTCTTACATGCATACATGAACATGTATGTATTTTGGTGGTTATATTATACCCCTACTCTGAAGGAGAGGGTTTTAATTGTTTTCCTCCTGTGGATCTGACCATCCATCTGTCAGTTCATCCCATGAAATATTTTTGCTTTTTTCTCAGTGTCTACAATTAGAACTCTTCTAAAGGAGTAGGTACGATAAGGCCCTAAAATAGGCCCCTTTTTTGCTCACATGGCCCGAAGGGCGAAGTGAGCTTATGCCATCACTTGGCGTCCGTCGTCGTCCGTCGTCGTCGTAAACTATTTCAAGAATCTTCTCCTCTGAAACTACTAGGCCAAATACTTCCAAACTTTAACTGAATGTTCCTTAGGGTATCTAGTTTATAAATTGTATCCGAAGTTTTGATCTATCAACAAACATGGTCGCCATTGCTAAATATAGAACATAGGGGTCAAATGCAGTTTTTGGCTTATAACTAAAAAACTGAAGCATTTAGAGCAAATCTCACAGCAGTAAAATTGATTATCAGGTCAAGATCTATCTGCCCTGAAATTTTCAGATGAATCGGACAACCCATTGTTGGGTTGCTGCCCCTGAATTGGAAATTTTAAGGAAATTTTGCTGTTTTTGGTTATTATCATGAATATTATTATAGGTAGAGATAAACTGTAAACAGCAACAATGTTCAGCAAAGTAAGACCTAAAAATAAGTCAACATGACTGCAATGGTCAGTTGACCCCTTTAGGAGTTATTGCCCTTTATAGTCAATTTTTAACCATTTTTCATAAATCTTAGTTATCTTTTACAAAAATCTTCTCCTCTGAAACTACTGGGCCAAATTGAACTAAACTTGGCCACAACCATCATTGGGGTATCTAGTTTGAAAATTGTGTCCGGTGACCTGGCCAACCAACCAAAATGGCCGCCATGACTAAAAATAGAACATAGGGGTAAAATGCAGTTTTTGGCTTATAACTCAAAAACCAATGCATTTAGAGCAAATCTGACAGGGGTTAAATTGTTTATCAGGTCAACATCTATCTGCCCTGAAATTTTCAGATGAATTGGACAACCCATTGTTGGGTTGCTGCCCCTGAATTGGTAATTTTAAGGAAATTTTGCTGTTTTGGTTATTATCTTCAATATTATTATAGATAGAGATAAACTGTAAACAGCAATAATGTTCAGCAAAGTTAGATTTACAAATAAGCCATCATGGCGGAAATGGTCAGTTGACCCCTTTAGGAGTTATTCCCCTTTATAGTCAATTTTTAACCATTTTTCGTAAATCTTAGTAATCTTTTACAAAAATCTTCTCCTCTGAAACTACTGGGCCAATTAATCCATACTTGGCCACAATCATCTTTTGGGTGTCTAGTTTAAAAAATGTGTCCGGTGACCTGGCCATCCAAACAAGATGGTTGCCACGGCTAAAAGTAGAACATACAGGTAAAATGTCAAAAACCAAAGCATTAAGATCAAATCTGACTGTGGTTGAATTGTTTATCAGGTCAAAATCTATCTGCCCTGAAATATTCAGATGGATCGGATGACACGTTGCTAGGTTGCTGCCCCTGAATTGGTAATTTTAAGGAAATTTTGCAGTTTTTAGCTCACCTTCCCTAAAAGGAAATGTGAGCTTTTCTCATCACTTGGCGTCCGTCGTCGTTAACAATTTTTCAAACATCTCCTCTGAAACTACTGAATGAATTTGGATGAAAATTAGCATGATTGTTCCTTAGATTATCCTGCACAAAGTTTGTGCTTCGATTTTTGATCCGTTAAAAAACATGGCCGCCGTTACTTAAAATAGAACATAGGGGTCAAATGCAGTTTTTGGCTTATATCTCAAAAACTAAAGCATTTAAAGCAAATCTGACATGGATAAAAATGTTCATTAGGTCAAGATCTATCAGCCCTGAAATTTTCAGATGAATCAAACAACCCATTGTTGGGTTGCTGCCACTTAATTGGTAATTTTAAGGAAATTTTGCAGTTTTTGGTCATTATCTTGAATATTATTATAGATAAAGATAAACTGTAAACAGCAAAAATGATCTGCAAAGTAAGATCTACAAATAAGTTAATATGACCAAAATTGTCAATTGACCCCTTAAGGGGTTATTGTCCTTTAATGACAATTTTTCACAATTTGTTCATCATATTTGCTAACTTTAAAAAATCTTTTCCTCTAAAACTACTCAACCAAATTCAACCAAACTTCATTTGAATGATCAGTAGGGTGTATAAAATTAAGTTTGTGTTTTATTTTCTATTTCGTCAAAAAACATGGCCGAAGGCATTGTTTACCAGGTGAGCGATTCAGGCTCTTGAGAGCCTCTTGTTTAGCCTAAATTTCAAATTGGGATTTATTGACCAATATCACAATGAATAATAGCTAATACAGTGACTAGATAGGAAATAAGTCTTTTTGTTGCAGATTTATGTTCCTGTGTTTTATTCATGACGTCACAAATAGTACTCATTTTGATTTTCCACAAAAAAAACCAATGAAAATGGGTAAATTTCCATTGAATATTTGGAAAGGAAACATAGAGCACATACGTCGACAAAAAGGATCTCTGACAATAATGTTTATAGTGTCATTTTACATGTCTAACTTGAATATTTAGTTGGTGACGGCTGCGCTCTATGTTTCCTAATGTTAAATTTGGCTGAAATCCTGCCGATTTTGTCAAATTTCGCAAATTCCCTTTTTTGACCTAACTGGAATGTAAAAATCAACGCTTTAGAATAAAACTATGACAGAAACTGTTCTGTAAAACTTTCTCACATGTCTTCAGGTCAACTTAAAACATTTTTTATCTTGTAGCATTTAACTTTATAATTGAGGCCAAATATGGCCCTTATCGAACTCCTTTAGTGGTTAGTTTCCTCTGGGCATTATATTAAAATAATGAGATGTGGTTTAATTACCATTGAGAAAACTATCCACCACAGTTAAAATGAAGTGGATACTAGCAATTATAGGCAACCTAGCTTACAGTCTTTTACAAAGATAAAAACCCATACGGTATAGTCTGCTATAACAGTCCCTAACATGAAAAGTATGAAATAATTTAATTCAGAAAATTAATAGCGAATTCATAACAAAATAATTTATAAAAAAAGAAGATAACAGACATGAACCAATGACAACCACTGAATTACAGGCTTCTGACAGACACACACTTTTTTGTAAGTAACCTATTGTTCTTTTATATTATAGGACCAATAAAGCTATGGGAGGTAATGTGTCCTTTAGAGAAGCTTTGAATGAGAGACTGAAGATAGTCCAACCAACAAGACAGAAAGTGGCTGATTTTTTATCACAGCATCCTCCACAGTTTACACCAGGAATAAAGTAAGTATTTCCCCGTACCTCATAAGCATTTATATTTGTATGTACTATGGCTGTGAATGAGTTTCAAATACTATAAAAGTAGGTTTGGTATAGACCTAATCGCTATATGAGTATCTGCACCACATAACCCAAGAGTTCACGACATTTGAACTATTGATATATCAAAAGGGAAAGTCCCTTATCAAATCGCAGAAACAAAAGCTCAAACACATCAAACTAATGATTAACAAATGTTATATTCCTGACTTTGTACAGACATTTTCTTATTTAGAAAATGGTGGATAAATTCTGGTTTTATAGCTATCTAAACCTTTCACTTGCATGTATTTGTCAATTAATTTTTTGATAAACACAAATCCATAGAGGTCTTTTGAAAGGTACAATTGTAGGTCTCATATTAAGTAAGATGTTTGAATTGACCATAATTTCCCATACATTTAAATATCTAGACAATACATCAAGGGTAATGCATTTTTAATTCATTTATTATTACTTTATTAATTCTAATTTTTTTACCATAGAAAATATTGGTTCTTTGGCAACTGCATTTGTCATTGATCTCCTCTGAAACCATTAGAAAGATGAAAAATAAATAGACCACAATCATCCTTTGAGTATATAGTTTTAAAATAAATGGTTTACAACTTTGCACCAAATAATGAGTATGATCAACGTTATTTAAGATAAACCATATCCTTACAGTAAAATAAAAAAAGAAACCAGTTCATTTGAAAGTTCTTCAAAAAAGTGAATTGCTGTTTCTTTTGCGTAAATACTGGTTCATTTTAAGAATTATTGTTGATTGTATTCTAACCACCAATAATAAAACTGATTTATAATATAGAAAGGATTTTTTTTAATCTGAATTTTTTTTTCAAAGATACCAAGTTTATAATTAGCTAAACCACATTACATACTTTTTCAAATGTCACATGCTGATTGCTGTTTGATTAAAAAAAAATTGGTGATGAGATAAGTTTTAGATTTGAAAGGCCCATTTATCTTAACATGACACAAAATATTTGAACTAAACAGGATACAATGTTAAAATATTTACAGTATTTTATGATTAAAAATTCAGAGATAACTCACTGTTACATTCTGTTACAATGTTGAAGAATAAAATAAATCATGTCTCATAATTGGATTAACCAAATGGTTTTCAGATATTTTCAAGCAACTTATCAAATTAATTCCCTGCATATATACTTTAATATTGTCTTTTTTTTTTGTCACTATCATCATTACAAACAGTATGTCCAAAAAATTAAAAGTCATCAACAAATTCTTATTACTAGTAATTATCTTGCAATTCAGGGTTAAAAAAGAACTTCACAAATATCTATGTTTCTGTATATATAAAAATGGTATGATGGCCAATATGACAACTATCCATCACAGTTTTAATAAAGTAATGCTTGGCCAATATCAAAGTTTAGATGTAACGTGACGGTACCCAAATTGCACCTATTTTGACAGTTTTTCATCTTACGTTTTTTTATGATGAAGACAAAAATGTCCATTCTGTGTTTATTTTGTAGCCGTATCCTTCTTTATTATAAAGGTACACCAATTTGATTTTTATTCCATATAGAATCATAGAAAAATTTGTCTAAACTGACCTCCAAACCATCAATGATTCTGAAATGTGGAGTACCCAAATTGCATCCATGCTTAAATTCACATCGTCAAAAGTCTAATAACAGAGCTTTTGTTTAATTTCTTCAAATATTTTGAACAATTGGATATTAGTCCATGCTTACTCTTCATTATTTTTTAAATGGATAATTGTAACATATTGTATTTGCTCATATTAAAAAGATGACATTTTGATGACGTCGCATGGCGACGTTTCAGTACATTTTGCTTTTTCAGTAAATACTGTAACGTTTTTCTACGTTACGACTGGAGTGAGTTTCTCAACTATGTTTGACTGATTATTGACACAAGCAAGGTACCAGATGTATTTCTAAAATCCTTTAAATTAATGAAAGTTAAAGCGGTATGAAAATAAACTATTTATTTCAACAGTAAACATTTAGTTCATGTAACAAATATTCAAAAGACAATACTTTATAAACAATGTTAAGCAAGCAAATAATACAGTAGGGATAACTCTGGTCAAGTATTCCGGTTCATAAAATATTAGTACAATACGGATAAATGTAATTTGATATTAATTTATCTATTGGATGTGTTTATGCTCATTATTGAGACCATCATAAAATACGGCTTTATTGGCATATCGCCCGACTGAATCGTTTATTACGAAATAGCATTAATGCGTGTCCACACTCATTGTTTTGACCTTGAGAAGTGCGTCTCACAAATATGGATTTAATGTAACTTATAAATCTACTGAGTCGCTTATTTCTGTAAACAAATATTGTTTATATTTATTTCAAAAGAATAATTCGTGACTGCTTTCAAAATATTGACTGAGTCACTACTAATAAATAGTACCTTGAAAAAGCGTGTGTCTTTATTCAGTATATAGTGAATGAAAGAAAGTTTGAGACTTAAGCGTTTGCTTTATATTTTTATCGAGTGTACTGTGTACCTCGGGAGTCAATTCACGACTGAAGAAACACAATAATGTGTCCTCTATTTATACTAAGTAGCAACGCACCTGCTAATGACGTCACAATTGTCATTTACGACATTGAGACGGTTTACGGCAAGTAAACAATGGTGGACGACGTTACGTTTGTGCTTTTGGCCAACATGAATATTGAATGCTACAATTAAACTATAACATCTTTGCCTCGGAGCAATGGACCAAATGAAAATGCCTCATTCAAACATCGTTATTTACAACCATCCAGTAGATATTAAATAGGAAGAATTACTCAAAATGTAAGTAAAACGACGACTCAAGCCTTAAAATGCAATGTAATAATGACGTTTTCCTTAATAAATACAACAATTTAACTTTAATGACCAATGTTAATCACATGTGTTTTAGAAAATGATTTAGTAATCATGTTTTATACCAAAATCGTATGTATTTATAAACCAAATAAGGTTATTTGACTAAAACAACGGTTGTCAGAAAAACAGCTGATTAACGTCAATCAACGCTGTGTACGTAACTAATACTTGTCCAGGTTATCCCCTTTACATAATTAAAATATCAGCATTTTTAAACAATAATAAATACACTTTCTAACTATATATTAACTTTTGTTCTTAATAATCTAAATATTCTGAAACCAGAACAATATATTATCTATAATTAAAAATGAAAGTAGCATGACGTCATTTGCTATTTTTAAATCACATCTGGAATAATAACAATACATAATCAACCTGAAAAATTTATACATAATATCATAAACTCTGTACAGTACAAACGTGATTACATAGAAGGGAACAGTGAAACTTAAAATTCGTTACACTACTTCATCTGTTGATAAATACTGTGAACGTTTTGTGCATAATAGTTTTACCTATGTTGAAAGATGTGCTAAGTATCAAATCATAAAAATACAAATTGTTTAGTCTGTATGAAATCTTGTAAGATTTTCGCTGCTAGTTTTGCTAAATAGGTGCAATTTAGGTACTCGGTGCAATTTGGGTACCGTTACGTTAATGTAAATTTATTCATCGTATGCCTTTGATATAATTTGCATGTTATTGCAGTAACAGCAATGTGCCTCAAATTAGAGAGATTATGAGGCTGACCTCATGGTCATGTTTCAGTAACTTTGGAATTTTAATTTGGCTTGTTTATATAAAAAAAAAAAGGTTTATTAATCATTCAGGGATCTTAGAAATTTGACATGCTAACAATGTTCAGTGTTTTTATTGAATTTATTTAGACCAAAAGGATATGTAATTCTTGTAGTTAAATCTTGATTGTACTTTGAACATAATCAGTAAAAGATGTGAGATATCTCAGCAGTGGTCTTGGAACATGGTTACGGTCCTGTGATTTTCCTTGTCTACAAAGAGTCACTAGTGGGGACAGTGTATTTTTCTACATCTTCTAAATTAATTTCTTTATATTTCATGCATAAAATAGGAAGAGGGATGAAATTACATGTAAAAATAAAATAGAAATATAACTTTCTACTCAGTAGTTAAATGTTTGGAGAATTTAAATATGTAATTAGTAAATTTTATCTATACAGAGAGCTGGTTTCCAGTTTAAGTAAAAGAGGGATACCAGTATATCTGGTATCAGGTGGCTTTCAGAGTATACTGGTACCTGTAGCAGAACAACTTGGTTTACCAGTAGAAAATATTATAGCAAATAGAATAAAATTTTATTACAATGGTAAGATTTTTACAAGTATTTAATAGGCAGAGTATGATCCAGAGTATGAACTTTTGTGCTGCATGTTTATATACTGATTGAACTCTTGCTTTATATGTTTAATGTTGTGTGCATGACTCGATATGTATGTTTTGTTTTATTTGTTGTTATGTCGGTTTTAAAAGCTCTTCAGAGCTTATGTTTGTAATTGCTTGCTTATACCGACTCTAAATAAAGCTTTATGTCTTATGTCTTATGTCTTATCCATAAGATCACAATAAATGTAGTTTGGTTTTCTAGTTTAGGGCCCTTTATAGCTTGATGTATGGTGTGAGCCAAGGCTCCGTGTTGAAGACCGTACTTTGACCTACAATGGTTTACTTTTACAAATCTTATATTTTGGTAAATTAATCAGCAATACAAATCTAAAAAACTGAAGAAATGACAGAATTCATTGAAAGACTTCTTTTAGAGTATTTTAGAGCCTGCAACTTATGTTGCAGAAAGCTTGACATAGGGATATTATAAGTTATCTGGCCATGGTGGTGCAGCGTTAACTAACTTCTTAAAAGTTTAATCTTTCAGAAGGCTTAGACAATGGGGAGGGTGGTAAAGGGGGGTACTGAACACGGAAACACGTGAAATAAAAATCGCAAAAACGTTGCACGAAAAATAAAATCGTAAATATTTAGGAAAAAAAGTACCAGAAGTTATTACTCAGTCATTCGTGGAGATCATGCAGCCTTTTTTAATGGACATGGAGACCTTGCAGTCAACTTTTATTGAATTGTATCTTATTTGAAAGAAAAAAATATTCGTAGTAATTTGATGGACATTGATACCATACATATTGCAAAAGTAGAATGGTAACAACATACATGTTCATCAAATTCTATTAGATTACACAAATTTCAGAAGGTATTATAACACACTGACTTTTTAATCAAACGCGGGACATGCACGAGAAATAAAGAACACAGACACGAAACACGGGAAATAAATAAGGGGAAACACGAAGCCAAACGCGAGAAAACGAGAAATAAAACATCAAAACAAGAAAATACGGGAAATAAAAAGGCCGAAAACGTTGGACGAAAATAACCCTTTACCACCCTCAATGGAGGCTTCATACCTTGAAAATTGATGCCTTATGATATGAAGTTTCTGTCTGTTATTTGTCCATTGTTCTTGACCTTATTTTCATGGTTCAGTGACTACTTGGAAAAAAGTTAAGATTGTTATGCCCCTGCTGAGCCGTGAGTCCCCGCATTAAGTTTATCCCTTGTCTGTACCAAAACTGGTTTCCATTCTTTTATTAGCTCGAATCAAATGCTATGAAACTTATACACAATGCTTACTACCACAAAAAGCAGATCAAGGACAAATTTGGGTAGCATCACTTTTACAGTTCTTAAGTTATATGCAAGCAGGGGCATCATCTGTGTCCCATGGACACATTTCCCATTTATTGTTTGTAATGTTAAGTTTTCTTTTTTTCTGAGTAAATGGATAACTATATTTGGCGTGTAGTTACCTTGCAAGGTTCTTATGACTGTCAAACAGTTTTCACTTGACCTTGACCTCATTTCATAGATCAGTGAACTACTCACAGATTTATCTGTATAAACAATTCCTCTGGTGTAATTATTTTTGTGGTAATTTCATGTGCTTAAACCAATCACAAAAATGCAATTTTTGTGCAAAGGGTATTGCATACTCTCATTTAAAAAAAATCTATGTAGACCATTTTATTTTGACACTGAAATTTGATGTGACAATAAAACAGTCAATTTGAATTACTTTTTGTTTTGATCTTAGATTTCATAGTTTTTGTTTAGCAGAATAATTTAAGAAAATGAATACTTTTATAAAGTGCCATAACAAAAACAAATAAAAAATAGTTTCAATCAAGATTTCTTTATGTGAAGACTATCCTAAAAATAATGTAAGGCGAGTCAAATGTTTAGTTTTATGAAGGATTTGTTTTCTTTGTAGGTGATTATGCTGGATTTGATGAGAATCAGCCCACATCCTCCTCAGGAGGGAAGAAAGTTGTTGTAGAAACATTAAAGAACAAACATGGATATAAAAATCTAGTTATGATAGGAGATGGTGCTACAGATATGGAAGCTTGTCCGCCTGCTGTAAGTGATAGATTATAAAATTAAGTATCATTATAGGTGGGGAGATGTATTGTTTTTGTCATGGCAGTCTATATATATATATATATATATATAACATAAGCTCATGTAGCTAACACAAGGATAAAAAAGATCTGTTGAAATTATTATCCCCAACCAAAGATTTTGACCAATCTGTCCCTCAGTGTCTGTCTGTTCATTAGTCCTATTCTTGTTATTGCAACTCCTCTCAAGCCACACTTTAGAATTTCCTGAAACTCTGTCTATACTAAATACATACTATGTAGATGTGCATATCAACAGGAAATTATGATTCTATATACAAGTTTTGCGCCTTTGAACTTAGATTTTCTGCCAAAATAATTTACTGCATTAGTTTGTCATCACAACTACTCTGAAACCACATAACATAATTTCATGAAACTTTATAGTATATACTATGACATGATATGCAGATATGCATATCCACAAAAAGATTTATATGTTCATTGTTGATCATTGTTGACTCTTCTGGGAGTTTTATCCCTTTGAACTTAAAATTTTGGATTAATATAAAAACAAAGGAGATGAGTTATGAGGAAAATACTGGTAGTCAAACTTCAGTTAAGAAATACACAATACTTAAGATTGAGCATTACAAACCCCACCAATAACCAGGGGTGAATTTATGTGCTTCAGATGGGTTTACTGTTCCAGTTCCACAAGCAAGCCTTACTATTAACATGTCTTTAGAAAGTTTGTTTTGTTAAGACATTGCCAAATTCACAAAATTTTGATATATATGTCACCCTCTCTTTGATTTCATAAAGGGTATAAAATTGTACTATATAGATTTAATAGACAACTAATAGTTTCATTCTATTTGTTATAGTGTTAAGATTACTTTTTTGTTTTTAGGATGGATTTATAGGATTTGGTGGCAATATCATACGAGAAAAAGTGAAACAAAATGCTCCTTGGTTTGTGACTGACATGCAGGAATTAATAAATGAAATGAAGGAATAAAAACTTTACGAAAAACCAAACTTATTACTCAATATAATAGACAAGAGAGATACTTTATAATTCATATGGAATTGTAGCAGAAATAGCATACTTGGACTGTTCTACTTACCATATCCCTATAGATGTGGTCATGATGTATGTCATCTAAGGAATGTTTAAGTCAAACTTTGGTTGAACAATGTTTCACTTCTGCTTTCAAAATTTGTCCAGATTTGAAATTAATTGTTAGTGGATAGTTGCTATTTAACCTGCTCAGGCTTGTGACAGTGGAGAAAGCTGTAGTAATACCTGTAATGAACCACTGACCTTCAGCATGAAATCTAGCAATCCTAGTCAATTAAGATTAGAGATAAAATGACTACCGTTTGAGACCACTTGAACATTTTAAAGTCTCAGTTCAGGTGTATTTGGAGTCCAAGTTTATGTATATTTTGGGTCTCAGATTAAATGTATTTTGAGTATCAGATTAAGTATATTATGAGTCTGAGATATAGTGTATTATGAGTCTGAGATGAAGTGTATTATGAGTCTCAAAGCAGGTATATTTTAAGTCTCAGATTATGTGTATTTTGAGTCTCAGTTTAGTGAAGTCCCCGTTCAGGTGTATTTTGTGTTTCATGGCATGTAAATTATGAGTGCCATATAAGTTATTTTAAATCTCAGTGCAGATTTATTTTGAGTGTCAGTGCAGATTTATTTTGAGTGTAAGTGCAGATTAATTTTGAGTCCGTCAGTTCAGATATATTATTCAAATATTATGACTCCCAGTTAGGTGCATTTTGAGTTTCAGTTAAGTTCTTGAGTCTCAGATCAGATATATTTTTGGAGTTTCATATCCAATATGCTTGAGTTTAAGACAAAGTATATTTTAGTGTTAGATCAGGCATATTTGTCTCAGAGAAGGTGTATTTAAAGACTTAAGTTCATGTGTATTTTGAGCCTCAGTTCAACTTCAGTTATATTTTGAGTCTCAGTTCAGATATATTTTAAGTCCAATTTCAGATATATTTTGAGTCCAGGTTCAGGTATATTTTGAGTCCTAATGCAGATATTTTTGAGTCTTTATCCGGGTATATTTTGAGGAGTCTTAATTCAGATATTTATTGATTCCTAATGCAGATATACTTTAAATCTCAATTAAGATATGTTTTAGTTTCAGTGTAGGTATATTTTGAGTCTCAAAATTCAGTTATATTTTGAGTATCAGTTTAGGTGTATTTTGAGTTTCAGTGTAGATGTATTTCGAGTTTCAGTTCAGGTGTATTGTGAGTATCAGTTCAGGTGTATTTTGAGTACCAGTTCAGGTGTATTTTGAGTATCAGTTCAGATGTATTTTAAGTATCAGTTCAGGTGTATTTTAAGTATCAGTTTAGATGTATTTTGAGTTTAAGTTCAGGTATATTGTGAGTATCAGTTTAGGTGTATTGTGAGTATCAGTTCAGGTATATTTTGAGTACCAGTTCAGGTGTATTTTGAGTTTCACTTCAGGTATATTTTGCGTATCAGTTCAGGTGTATTGTGAGTATCATTCAGGTATATTGTGAGTATCAGTTCAGGTGTATTTTGAGTATCAGTTTAGGTGTATTGTGAGTATCAGTTCAGGTATATTGTGAGTATCAGTTTAGGTGTATTTTGAGTATCAGTTCAGATGTATTTTAAGTATTAGTTCAGATGTATTTTGAGTTTAAGTTCAGGTTTATTTTGAGTACCAGTTCAGGTATATTTTGAGTACCAGTTCAGGTGTATTTTGAATTTCAATTCAGGTATATTTTGAGTTTCAGTATAGGTGTATTTTGAGTTTCAGTTCAGGTATACTTTTAGTTTCAGTTTAGGTGTATTTCGAGTTTCAGTTCAGGTATATTTTGAGTTTCAGTTCAGGTGAATTTTGAGTTTCAGTTCAGGTATACTTTGAGTTTCAGTTCAGGTGTATTTCGAGTTTCAGTTCAGGTGTATTGTGAGTTTCAGTTCAGGTTTATTTGGGATATCGGTTCAGGTGTATTTTGAGTTTTAGTTTAGGTGTATTTTTAGTTTTTAGTTCAGGTATACTTTGAGTTTCAGTTCAGGTGTATTTCGAGTTTCATTTTAGGTGTATTGTGAGTTTCAGTTCAGGTTTATTGTGAGTATCAGGTCAGATGTATGTTGAGTTTTAGTTCAGGTGTTGTTTTTTGTTTTGTTTTAGTTCAGGTGTACTTTGAGTTTCAGTTCAGGTGTATTTCGAGTACCAGGTCAGGTTTATTGTGAGTATCAGTTCAGTTATATTTTGAGTTTTAGATCAGGTGTATTTCGAGTACCAGTTCAGGTGTATTGTGAGTATCAGTTCAGATGTATTTTGAGTTTTAGTTCAGGTGTATTTTGAGTTTCAGTTCAGGTGTATTTCGAGTTTCAGTTCAGGTATATTTTGAGTTTCAGTTCAGGTGAATTTTGAGTTTCAGTTCAGGTATACTTTGAGTTTCAGTTCAGGTGTATTTCGAGTTTCAGTTCAGGTGTATTGTGAGTTTCAGTTCAGGTTTATTTGGGATATCGGTTCAGGTGTATTTTGAGTTTTAGTTTAGGTGTATTTTTAGTTTTTAGTTCAGGTATACTTTGAGTTTCAGTTCAGGTGTATTTCGAGTTTCATTTTAGGTGTATTGTGAGTTTCAGTTCAGGTTTATTGTGAGTATCAGGTCAGGTGTATTTTGAGTTTTAGTTCAGGTGTATTTCGAGTACCAGTTCAGGTTTATTGTGAGTATCGGTTCAGATGTATGTTGAGTTTTAGTTCAGGTGTTGTTTTTTGTTTTGTTTTAGTTCAGGTGTACTTTGAGTTTCAGTTCAGGTGTATTTCGAGTACCAGGTCAGGTTTATTGTGAGTATCAGTTCAGTTATATTTTGAGTTTTAGATCAGGTGTATTTCGAGTACCAGTTCAGGTGTATTGTGAGTATCAGTTCAGATGTATTTTGAGTTTTAGTTCAGGTGTATTTTGAGTTTCAGTTCAGGTGTATTTCGAGTTTCAGTTCAGGTATATTTTGAGTTTTAGATCAGGTGTATTTTGAGTTTCAGTTCAGGTGTATTTCGAGTACCAGTTCAGGTTTATTGTGAGTATCAGTTGAGTTATATTTTGAGTTTTAGTTCAGGTGTATTTCGAGTACCAGTTCAGGTGTATTTCGAGTTTCAGTTCAGGTATATTTTGAGTTTTAGTTCAGGTGTATTTTAAGTATCAGTTCAGATGTATTTTAAGTATCAGTTTAGATGTATTTTGAGTTTTAGTTCCAGTATATTTTGAGTACCAGTTCAGATGTATTTTGAGTTTCAGTTCAGGTATATTTTGAGTACCAGTTCAGATGTATTTTGAGTTTCAGTTCAGGTATATTTTGCGTATCAGTTTAGGTGTATTTTGAATTTCAATTCAGGTATATTTTGAGTTTCAGTGTAGGTGTATTTTGAGTTTCAGTTCAGGTATACTTTTAGTTTCAGTTTAGGTGTATTTCGAGTTTCAGTTCAGGTATATTTTGAGTTTCAGTTCAGGTGAATTTTGAGTTTCAGTTCAGGTATACTTTTAGTTTCAGTTTAGGTGTATTTCGAGTTTCAGTTCAGGTATATTTTGAGTTTCAGTTCAGGTGAATTTTGAGTTTCAGTTCAGGTATACTTTTAGTTTCAGTTTAGGTGTATTTCGAGTTTCAGTTCAGGTATATTTTGAGTTTCAGTTCAGGTGTATTTCGAGTTTCAGTTCAGGTATATTTTGAGTTTCAGTTCAGGTGTATTTCGAGTTTCAGTTCAGGAGTATTGTGAGTTTCAGTTCAGGTTTATTGTAAGTATCAGTTCAGGTGTATTTGGAGTTTTAGTTCAGGTGTATTTCGAGTACCAGCTCAGGTTTATTGTGAGTATTGGTTCAGATGTATGTTGAGTTTTAGTTTAGGTGGTTTTTTGTTTTGTTTTAGTTCAGGTGTATTTCGAGTACCAGTTCAGGTTTATTGTGAGTATCAGTTCAGTTATATATTGAGTATCAGTTCAGGTGTATTTTGAGTTTCAGTTCAGGTATATTTTGAGTACCAGTTCAGGTGTATTTTGAGTTTCAGTTCAGGTATAATTTGCGTATCAGTTTAGGTGTATTTTGAATTCAATTCAGGTATATTTTGAGTTTCAGTGTAGGTGTATTTTGAGTTTCAGTTCAGGTATACTTTTAGTTTCAGTTTAGGTGTATTTCGAGTTTCAGTTCAGGTATATTTTGAGTTTCAGTTCAGGTGAATTTTGAGTTTCAGTTCAGGTATACTTTGAGTTTCAGTTTAGGTGTATTTCGAGTTTCAGTTCAGATGTATTTTGAGTTTTAGTTCAGGTGTGTTTGAGTTTCAGTTCAGGTTTATTTCGAGTTTCAGTTCAGGTATATTTTGAGTTTTAGTTCAGGTGTATTTTGAGTTTCAGTTCAGGTGTATTTCGAGTACCAGCTCAGGTTTATTGTGAGTATCAGTTCAGGTGGTTTTTGTAGTTTTAGTTCAGGTGTTTTTTGGGTTTCAGTCCAGGTGTATTTCGAGTATCAGTTCATGTTTATTGTGAGTATCAGTTAAGATGTATTTTGAGTTTTAGTTCAGGTGGGTTTTTTTTTTGTTTTAGTTCAGGTGTATTTTGAGTTTTAGTTCAGGTGTATTTCGAGTACCAGTTCAGGTTTATTGTGAGTATCAGTTCAGTTATATTTTGAGTTTTAGTTCAGGTGTATTTCGAGTACCAGTTCAGGTGTATTGTGAGTATCAGTTCAGATGTATTTTAAGTTTTAGTTCAGGTGTTTTTTTAGTTTTAGTTCAGGTGTATTTTGAGTTTCAGTTCAGGTGTATTTTGAGTTTCAGTTCAGGTGTATTTTGAGTTTCAGTTAAGGTGTATTTCTAGTACCAGCTCAGGTTTATTGTGAGTATCAGTTCAGGTGTTTTTTTAGTTTTAGTTCAGGTGTAGTTTGATTTTCAGTTCAGGTGTATTTCGAGTATCAGTTCAGGTTTATTGTGAGTATCAGTTCAGGTGTATTTTGAGTTTTAGTTCAGTTATATTCGAGTATCAGTTCAGTTATATTTTGAGTCTCATGTCATATATATTTTAAGTCTCAGTTCAAGCGTTTCTTGCGTTGAAACCATCATAAAATTTTTAAAATGTTGATTGCTTTGTTAATTGCTAAATGTATAGCTTGTTTAAGTATGTAGGTAGTATATCATCATTTACCCAAATACCTCGTGAATATCCTTTGTATTCATAATTAAGCCACTAGAAATATGAAACAATGCTCCCTTTTCACTATTGTAAAGATATTAAAATTATCGTTAATAATGGAAGATCACAAACATCCATTGGTATTATTATCCGAGTATCCTTTATAATACTAGTAACGTGTAAGTTGGAATTACTTTCAATGGAAAAGACGTGGCTACCTATATATTTTGACTACCCTGAACTTATAAACGATAGAACCACTATAAAAATAGACAGTGTATCTAAGAATTATAGAATTTAAATGTCTGTCTTCTATAAAGTGCCTAACAAGATTTTGTGAGGTAGACGAAATTGACTTTAAAACGATCGTATTGACTTTTGATGTGCAGAAATAGGCAGATCGGACATATTTTGACTTTAGTTACTTACTTCTTAAGTTTGGGATTAATTGTAATCAACATATTCCAATGAGACTGAAAAATGCTTTTTTTTATTATGATAAATAATAATTTTACCTGCCGTAGTCGTGCGTAAAATATATTTCGGTATTTCTCTTACGAAAATGACTTGTTTAATGGAACAAAACGTATTATTTGTAAACTTTCTCTTTACTCTTCACAATAGGCTTTTAAAAAATAACCTTTCCAACTGTATATTCCAAAAATTTTGTGAAAATCGAATAAGTGGCAATTCTTACCTTTCTTACCTTAACTTTCATTGATAAAACATAATATTGACTCGTCCAGTGTCCAGTTTGAAGGTCATTTTAGTTACCGGTCACATTCATGCACGTTCTAATTAATCAATAGTCATGTATGAAAAGCATAAACAAGTTTGAAGGTAAACTAATAACAACTTAATCCAATCAAATTGCCTACGATTGAATAACAATGACCAGTCCACATCATAAAAATGTATAGGGGTAAACTGGGTAGGGAGAAAATGTCAGATATATTAAGTTCATTATTTTGCAATAACGAGTAAAAATTTGTTAACCGATAGATTTGTTATAATTTCATAATCATGTCGTTATGTATTGGTATAGTTTTTGGATCTTTCATTAGCGTATTTAAGGCTGTAGAAAGTTTGGCCTTCAAAAGTCAACATAATCATTGACTTTATAAAGAAAATTCGCCTTTTTAAAACATTGAATGTTTCACAAATAATACGCGACAGCAAAGCAAAATCATTTCTTAAAACACTGCAAAAAAAATAATTCTGATTGATGCAGTGGTATTGTCATAAATTGCACTGGAGTGAACATAGGTACATCAAACGTCGAATTCCCTCACACAATGTTATCACACACTATAGGTCAATATCAAAAAGTAGATGTGATATGATTGCCAATGAGACAACTCTTCATAAGACACCAAATTTCACAGAAATAAACTATAGGTTACTGCACGGCCTTCAACAATAATCAAAGACCGTACCACATAGTCAGCTGTAAACATGCTAGTTATAAAAAAAATATCCTTCAATATTTGGACATTTGATCCTCACCCCAAATATTTTATTACTTGATCATGTGTTTTTCAATTTGTGTGTATATTTTTCTGAAGGTGTGCAAGTGGCTTTATACTATAAGTTATATGGAACACAACAACATTAAATAAACGCGTCATGAACCCCCTATGAAATTTACTACCCCCTACGGTCTCATAGGGGTTCACCTTCTTCTTCTTCTTCTGGAAGTCCACCCTATCTGCAGGGTCACCGCATTTAAAAATTTTGTTTATTTTTAAAATTGCGTTATTTAAAATTCTATCTACTGGTTAAAATTTAAAATAATATTAACAGAGTTAGAATAGGATAAAACTAAAAATTAGTTAAAACAGGAACTTGTATGTACACTATACATTTAAAAATTATAAAATGGATAAAAGTAATCTTATCAGTTGTTTAAATTCTCTTAGCAAAGGAAAGTGAAAGGAACTACTAATCTGTACTAGTAATTGGTTAAATTTATGGACTAGTATGGTTTCTTAATAAGTTTAAATATATGTAATTAAAAGATAAAATGGTAAGGGATACGAATAAAACAAGAAACTTGTAAAAATTAGTTTTAAGTAAAACAGTAGAGTTTGTCAATAGAATTTGGGTCTATAAGATTATTTACAGGGGTAATTAATACATATGCTCTAGTTATGGTTTAACTATGAATTACTTAGCATTAATTAAGTATATAGACAAAGTAGTATAATACTTGTTATATGTTACATTGACACGACTGACAGCCACTTGTAGTTTAAGCTCAGAACTCAACTTATTGTTATATCAATCCACGTGACGGTGTTAAACCAATCACAACGTGATAATTTACCCGCGGTGCGATAAATGTCTATATCTGGACTAAACTGAATGTTCGGTCTTGTTATATACGTTTGCCGTAGTTTTCTTTTCTCGTCTTCAGGAGATTTTGATTTTACTTCAGGTTAGTTTTCCATAAAGACCATTTTCTTCTTCGTCTGCATTCTAATTATGCTTACATGTTGCCCTCTGGGTTCCTTTAGTTTTTTAGTTGCTTAACGTTATTTCATTGCCCTTTCCTTATCTTCGGTTTTCATTTCATCATACATGGTTTGTGGACATTGCTGCAAAACTTTCTTACAAAGAGTTTGTATGCACTGAGGTGCCCTACATTTTGAATCAAACAATTTCCGATATTGTATTAGAAAACAAAGCGTTTTTGAGAAGAACGCTATAAACTTTTGAATTATAGTTTAGAGTTATTTAAACACTATTATATGTTGAAAATGCAAGAAAATATCAATTCAGTGAACTCTATTCCAAACATAAATGTATTTTACAAATATTTGCTAATGCCTACAAAATAGCTAAATAAAATCTAAATCAGTAAATGAAATACGCCGAACGTGACAGATAATAACGCATTGATTTACAAAAGTGTTTGCCTCAAAACAACTGATTTAAACTGTTTAATAAGTTTTTCGTGTAAACCATTTTATCTGTTTAAATGTGCGGAAATGTATTTTAAATCAATACACTTTATCCCGCCAATAAAACTGCATTTGTTCGCTTAACAAGTTTGTATATCAATGCCTACAAAAGAGCAAAAAGAAAATCTAAAGTGAAATGCTGTGAACGTGACTGCCATATTGATTATGATTAATCTTTTGAACTTTGTCCTTGAAAAATAAGTGATATAGATCGGAGCATTTTAATTTCGATCGGCCTATTTTGCGAACCTACCTTTGATTTCGTCTTGAATATGACACTGTGCGCTAATCAAAAATAAAATCCGTGATGTTCCCGAGATAACAAACTAAATCTGTATAAACTAGTAGTAGACACTACCCCATTTTTCAGTCAAACCGTTTGTTTTATTATCACAATTGTAATGTCATGAAATGAATGGCATAGGGACTACGGCAACGTCGTCGTCCGGCATAAAAACCTATGAGAATAAAGAAGAGTAGGTTTATCCACATCTTGTATCATAGGCGGATCCAGGGTGGGGGGGTCCCCCCTTTCGTGGGAAAAATTTGGTTGATTATATAGGGAATCACTGAAGCATGACTGGAGCGGCCCCCCCCCCCCTTTAGGTCAGTCAGCGGCCCCCCTTAGGAAAAGTTCTGGATCCGCCACTGTGTATACTATGCTTACTCGTCTGATATCGTTTGAATGGTATTGTAAATGTAGTCGTATTGATGTATGATAAATCAATGGTAATAGCAAGGTTGTTCATCGGACGCTGACTTCATTTTCATGGTTCATTGGTCAAATTATATTGTCGTTATGGGGTATATTTCAGATACTTTATGCAATATATCAAGTATGTTTGGTGTATAAAATGCTCAGTGTTGACTGCATGGCTAGGGATACAGTAGTTTGATTTCTTAGACCACTACCGAGGCCCCGCTTATTATGAGTAATAAGATGGCCATGGTACCGAGGCCCCCGCTTACTATGAGTAATAAGATGGCCACCGAGGCCCCCGCTAAATTATGAGTTAAAGGGTACTGTATTTGGTATTTGTGTTCTTTGCAACCTCTGCATGTCTGTCAGATAGGGTTCACCTGACCTCGACTAGATGATTAGGTCCATTTCTCAGATACTATAAGCAGTAGGTCAACTAAATGTTGTTTATGGGCCGACTGTAATAGGTACTTCCCAGTCTGCCAGGTTTCATCTGACATTGGCCTCATTTTCGTAGTTTGTTGGTCAGTTATTACATTGCATGTATATTTCATTATATTACGTTATTTTGATTGGCTTACAGCAATCTCGCAATCTCGCGTCCTTCTGAAATTGACGTTCATTACACAATGATATTTTTAACATTCATGATGACAAGAGGTTCCACAATAAAGGAAAAGAAGCATTCAATTCTTAAATATTAAGTTTTTTTGTTTTGATTTATTTTTCAAGTACATGTAGTATAAGTCTGGTTTTTCTGTTACATTACAAGAAATTGTTCAACTATAAATATTTTATGTATGGATCAACTGTAAGGTGTATATGTCTATGGCGCGGAATCAGGGTCAAAAATACTTATTTCTTATGCAGCAAAAATACTGCAATCTGATTGGTTGACTACCCCGGTGTAAATAACACCCCACCCTTGTTCACCCGGGGATAAATAAAATTTTGCCAAAAAAAATTATAACAAATAAAATTTCCAAAATAAATAAAAAAAAAAATTTTTTTTAATTTTTTTTTGTTTTTTTGTAAACTCAAAAGAACACAAAAAAATTCTGAATTTTTCCAAAAAATAAAGTAAAAAAGTATTTGACAATGTTAAGCAACATGGACATTGAAATAATATTACGCTGGAAATTTTTCATTACCATTTTTACAATTTTACGTCCTGTTTTCAAAATGAGTAAAGGAAATGTTCATAAGAAATAAATTCGTTATCTTGGTGTAATCAGGGGTGTACGGAATTTTACACCGTTGTTGAAAATTCTGTACACCCCTGATTACACCAAGATAACTAATATTATTTACGTATAAACATATATTATTTCTGTATATACGGAATTCGATGTATGTATATACGTACGGTAAATCGAATTCCGTATATAGATATAGGAAGATGTGGTGTGAGTGCCAATGAGACAACTCTCCATCCAAATAACAATTTTAAAAAAAGTAAACCATTATAGGTCAATGTACGGCCTTCAACACGGAGCCTTGGCTCACACCGAAGAACAAGCTATAAAGGGCCCCAAAATTACTAGTGTAAAATCATTCAAACGGGAAAACCAACGGTCTAATCTATATAAAAAAAAACGAGAAACGAGAAACACGGATAAATTACATAAACAAACGACAACTACTGTACATCAGATTCCTGACTTAGGACAGGTGCAAACATTTGCAGCGGGATTAAACGTTTTAATGGATCCAAACCTTTTCCCTTTTTCTGAAACAATAGCATAATATAACAACATAGAAAAACACACGATAAAATATCAATTGGCAGGCTTACCTCAATAAAAAAACGTACATTAATATATACATTAATCGAATTCTGTATATACAGAAATAATTATGTGTATATGTTACAGTGAATTTGTATAATCAGGGATTATGTAGAATCCCTGATTTTTCAGGGATTATGTAGAATCACTAAAATCATTAGTGATTATATAGATTCCCTGAAAATGACCAGTGATTTTACATAATCACTGATAATTTATATGATTATTCTACAAATTCCCTAATAAAATTTCAGGGATTATCAATAATTAAAAGCTTCAAAGATGATATCTAAAACCAATTACACTAGTGGTTCCAGCAAGGATTTGTATAGTTTTACTATACAAATCATTGGTTCCTGGAAAGGGAGATCCCAAAAAACTAATGGTCAATATTCACGAAAAGAATGAAGAAGAATATCGCCTTGCTATATAGCATGGAATCCTGCTCGGATCTTTGATACAAGAAATCAGTTTGAGGTTGATGATTTCCCTTCATTGGTACAATTTGTACCTTCAGATGTTTGTGCTGAAAACTCTATTTCTCTGAGGTACAATCTGATTTGATGTGGAGGACAAGGTTTTTTTTTTTAATTTTGATATTGTGGTAAAAAAAAATGTGAATTTGATAGATATGCCAGTAGAAAATCAGGGTAAATGTGTAATAGTCGATGCTATCCAAATTTAGTTTGTAAATAAAATGTTTAATATTAAAATAATATACATAACATTAACATTTATCAAAACGACTGTACGCATAAAAATAGTTTTAATGACAATTTCATTTTATTTCATATTCTCAACCTAAAAACAATTACTGACATTACTAAAACAATACGATAAAAAGAATAATCATTATGCAATTTAATATTTTCATACTAACTTCATCAACCCGCCCGTGTGGGCTCGCTTGGTATTATTAATACTAATACAGTCAATATCAAAAAGGATTCGCTTGATATTATTACTGATAAAGTCAGTATTAATAACAAAACATCAATTATTTTATGTATGTTTTGCTTATCATTTAATTATATTGTGCTTATCATTTAATTATTTTGTGTATAACATTTCAATATTTTTGTGTCTTTCATATTAAAGAATTATGCCTAACGTTTTACAATATTAAGGTTATTATTATGATATATTAAGGTAAACTTTTAAGATATTTCAATTTTTTATATATTTTAGTATCATTTCAGTTATTCTGTATAATCCCTGACGTTTTTTCTAGTGATTATACATAATCCCTAAAAGTTTTAGTGATTATATATAATCCCTAAACTACCCAGTGATTATACATAATCCCTGAAAATTTTAGGGATTCTACATAATCCCTGGTTATACAAATTCACTGTAACATATATACAGTAATTAGGAATATACATAAATCGAAATCCGTATATATAGAAATATTTTCTTTCTGTGTATACATAAATATTTCTGTATATAAGAATTTCGACATATGTATATACGGACTTATTTCTGTATATACGTAATTAGTTCGATGTGTATACGGAATTAATTTTGTATGTATACGTAATTCTATTTCTGTGTATATGGAATTATTTCTGTATATACGTAATTCGATTAACGTATATACGTAATTATTTTTGTATATACGTATATTGAAATATGTATATACATAAATAAGTATTTTTGACCCTGATTCCGCGCCTTACATGTCTGTCTGACAGGATTTTTCTGACCTTGACCTCAATGTCATCGATCTTTAAAAAAAGCTTGATGGGATACTTGTAGCAAATTCTTCATCTTTAAGACTTTCAACGTAATATCAAAAAGTATAATCACAAAAATACCGAACTCCGAGGAAAATTCAATAAACAGCTGCGCCATGAGCGCATGATACGCCCGACGTCTTATGTGGAAGTCTTATGCAATAATCATAAATAGTTTCTGAGAAAGTTTTAAGCAATAACCATATATTGTTTTAGAGACACGGCGGGACATGTGAAACGCCCCACCCTGGTTTTTTTTTACAAAAAACTAAATATTACCAAAATAAAATTTTGAATCAAAATCAAAAAGTATACAGATCTTTAGATTAATATAACAAAGAAGTGTGTAAAGTTTTAAGCAATAATCATAAATTATTTTTGAGATACGGCGCGACATGTAAAAAACCCTCCCCTGTTTTACAAAATACTCAATAACTCAAAAATTAAATTTTGAATAATCACCAAAAAGTATACAGATCTTTAGATTAATAGAACAAAGAAGTGTGTAAAGTTTTAAGCAATAATCATAAATCGTTTTTGAGGTACGGCACAACATGTAAAAAAAACCCTCCCCCTTTTTTACAAAATACTAATAACTCAAAAATGAAAATTTGAATCATCACCAAAAAGTATACAGATCTTTAGATTAATATAAAAAAAGACATGTGTAAAGTCAAAATTTTGACGGGCGTATAAAAAGCAAAGTCCCTAATTACCAAATGGCAAAATCAAAAGCTCGAACACTTCAAACAAATGGATAACAACTGTCATATTCCTGACTTGGTACTTACATTGTCTTGCTTAGCAAATGGTGGACTTAATCTGGTTTTAAAGCTTACTAAACCTCGCACTTGTACGACAGTCGCATAAACTTCGACTAAACTGACAACGATGTGTGAACAAAATAAACAGAATACATGTAGTAGTTAAAAATGTCAAACTATGGGTACAACATCAACATTGTGTTATGCACTATAAAAAAACAAATATGCAAAAAAGGAATACAAAGAAATACAAAAGGGCATATACACAAAGCACATAAGCAAAATTGAAAGACACAATTAAATAAATTTAATTTCATTAACATAATAAAGTTGACGTAGAACTAGTTCACGCTTCAATCTGTTGATAATAAAGTTGAGTTGGATCTGGTTACTTCAAGCTGTTGATATTAATGTTGAGTTGGAACTGCTTGCGGGTTCCAATGACTGTTTAAATTGAAGAAGTACAACAAAATATGTTGCCAGCATTCCACTTAGCTGAAGAAAAAAAGATGGCAATGTAACATTGTTAATTTTAATCAAAATGTTTATGTACGTATTTTTTTGTATAAGAAAAACGTTAAATGAATTTTGTATTCAGGTACCAGGATTATAATTTAGTAAGCCAGACGCGCGTTTCATCTACATAAGACTCATCAGTGACGCTCATTTTTTAAAGCAATGTAAGCTGTTTTGAATTGAACACATAAGATAAAAGTTGTATATTTTCTAAAAAAATCAGTTAGTCAAATACCTGTGTCGAGCATATAGCAATTCTCTAACACTTGTCCTCTTGATTTAAGAATTTAAGAAAATTTTCAGAGACAAAATGATGCATACATATTAAGCACAATTGCTTCATCATTTGTATGAATTTGAAAATGGGTTTTCATCCGGTCGTATTCGTATATAAACTTTCAGAACGTTCAGAAAAGTAAACAGTTTTAACATGCTTTCAACTATCTAGATCGTCTTTTATTCAAAATTTCAAATATACATCGTTGGGTAAAAATAAAACAAAAAAATATGATTTAAAAGTGTTGATATGGATGTCATATTGATGCCAGAACTTCAAAACAGACATACCGTAGATTAAGTAAGGAATAATCCTGCTTGTGAAATTGTGAAATAAACTGATGAAGTTGAATGTAAAATATCTAAAAAAAATATCTAAATATAATCTTACAGTGAGAAAAGTTGTCTTGTCGATGATGAATAGGTTCATTACAGATATTCCGACGGGATCGGTCAGCTGTTTTAGAAATGTACTGTACTGCAATAAAATAGAGCATTTCAAGTTAAATAAATGATCTGATTATTTCTGTTCTTGGTAATTAAGTCTTTCCACTTTTCTGTGGAAAGACTTATTGTTTTTCTTCTGATTATTTTTTTTTTCTTCCGCCAAATTTTGTTCTTGTGATAAATGTTTGTTTCGCAATATGATCTTTAGATATTTCTCATATGGTATCGTATAGTTTATGCGCTTTTAAATTTCACCCTGCTAAGGCAAAACATTTTCTTTGTAAGAGTTGTCTCCCTATTCACTGTTTATCATGTGTGTGCATTTCCTTCGTAACAAAAAAAGAAAGCGACAAAATTCCTTTTATAAATTGTTCATTACATCCTCAGGAAGTTTTGGCTAATTTGGATCAAAGCGATTCGATGACATTTTATAGGAGTTATCTACCTTTACAAAATAAATCTGTCGGTCTGTTTTTTTAACTCACAAACAGTTAACCGTGTAACTCTGTAATGTTTTTATTTGATGCCCCTAGGTCCTAACTTAGAAAATGAGGTCAAGGTCAAAGGTCAAGGTCAAGTTCTCAACTGTGACTTTTGCTTGTTTTTGCATTTTCTCCGACACTCTGAAAGATACATATAAAAGAACAAGTGCAAAATGTCTGCTTTATTGTAATAATGCTACATTTAGCCTGCTACAATTTAATGGCATCTTATAGGAGTTGGTGCACCTGAAATGTCTTGATATGAGGTTATTTGATTATTACTTCAACTAAGTTCATTATAAAGGCATTTGACCTTGTACAAAAGGTAAGGTGACAAATGACCTTGAAAAATGACTACCGGAAGTGACCTTGAGAAAACCGGAAGTAGCCTTTTTTGCAATTTTTTCATATAAAAGTACTCAGAATCCATATATTTTGTCATATAGATACATAAAATGATCACTGAAGACTATAAATGACTTCCATCAAACCGGAAGTGGCCAATTATCTCCCACTCTACATACAAAAGTATATAGAAACTATATATTTTTGGAATCAGTGTGAAAAAGGCTATCCTATGAGACCGAAAGTGACATTCATTTCACCTGAGGTAGCATATTATCTCCCGTATATCACTCAAAAATATAATTAAACCATTATTAATCGCATCAGTATGAAGAAACTCTTCTTATCCAAGTTTCTTTGATGTGGAAAGACTTTCAATTGTTCTCTGAACAATTGGTTTTTAATTTTGTCTCAGTGTTTGTTTTATTTTTTGGGTAAATATTATTTGCTTGTTTCACTTATTTTCTTTTATTGAATGTGTTCTTGCTCTTATCCATATGACATTACAATAACAGTGGTGTATTCATGTTGACCTCTATTCTCATTTCCGACGCCATAAGGATCTGTGGGGACAGACTTCATTATATAACGATGTCATAGCATTACTAAATAACGTATAATTTACCTGAAGTGAAAATTCCGTTGACACATTTCTTAGAGGTAAAACATACAAGATATGCGTTGGTTTGTGTGCCTACAAATGGAAAATATAGAAGTAAAGATCCTGGGTACTGACGATGTTAATCATCTTAATAACGTGTTGTACTGGTAGAATTCTTTTATTTATTTTTGTGACTATTACTTTTACTCTTTAGTCTGTTTTGGTTATATCCATTTGACATGACTCTGTATTTATACATCCCGTCATTGTATTATTGTGCTATGATATGGTAATTTTTTTTACTATCAAAATTGAGAATGGAAATGAGGAATGTGTCAAAGAGACAACAACCCGACGATAGAACAGACAACAACAGAAGGTCACCAATAGGTCCGGCTTAATGTCTTTCATTCTTTTTTAATGTGCTTTTGTGTTTATGCCTTTTTGTGATTCATTTTTATATATTTGTTTATTTTTATAGTGATTAAAATTATAACACAATAATTTAATTATGGATGTAACGCGTCTTCTGATTGGCTGACGTTATTTTGTTATCAGCCCATAGACATAATTTAGTCATGTGACCGTGACGTCATCAACGTTTTTCATAGTTTTCTACGGTTTAAAATGGAATTTAGAATTAGATTATCAGAAATGACTGTAACATTTGTTCTGGCTATTCGAAATAACATGAAAAATGTGGTGCACACTGTTAAATAACCCGCTACGCGCGTTATTCAGTGTGCACCAAATTTTTTTTATGTTATTTCTTCATAGACAAAAAATATTACAGTCATTCCTAAAATTTTGACTGCTGTATCCCTATTTTGGACATTTTTACCTATTATGTCTGTTTGTTTTGTTCACACATCGTTGGCAATGAATGTAATGGAATTTGATGTGACTGTCATACAAGTGAGAGGTTTAGCTAGCTATAAAACCAGGTTCAATCCATCATTTTCTACACCAAAAAAATGCCTGTACCAAGTTATGAATATGACAGTTGTTATCCATTCGTTTGAGGATTTGATTTTGCCGTTTGATAAGGGACTTTCCGTTTTGTATTTTCCTCGGAGTTCAGTACTTTTGTGAATTTACTTTCTCCTTATCTAATTTTTTACCTATATTTAGCTATTTCATAGACAAATACATCAATAAGCAATTCATTTTGAATACGACAAACCAGCATAGCTATATTTCTATCTTACCAAATCACTGACAATGGTACAGCATATAGCTATAGTCAATAACATGACTGTAACTGCAACCATCCAAAATATATGAGCAAGGAAAACCAGAGTGTTATGGCGTGTATCTGGAAACCAAATCAAACTGTATAGCAGCAGTAATATATGAGCGATTGATGTCACCCACGTGCTACCATTGTACAATTTAAACATATCATTAGCTTTCTCGATCAAATCACATAGAGCAGTGTAATGTTGTCGTAAGTCTTCTAAATCGTAATTTTTGCTTTTGATTCTGTTTTGAAGACGCTCAACGTAAATGCGCAACTCTTTCCCTAACAACAGCGTAACGAGAATTTCTAAACCACAAAGTCCAAGCCAGGAACCTGACAAGAAAGTTTTCACAACCAGGTATACTCCTTTAAGGAAATCCGCAAGGGGGTCCGCTTTTGTATATGGGGCAATTACATTGTCAAAGAAATCTACTCGATAACTTACATAGCCAAAAAATATGATATTTCCTCCAATAAGAGCACACGTTATGATGACGGCTAAGTTAGATATTCTTCTCAGAGATTTCCTGTCTTTATAAGATGTCAATGTACATTTTCTCCAGTTCTTAAGAAAAGTAAACATATGATTTGCATTATTCGATAATCTGTTTGACACAAACGTGTTAATCAAACTCTGCACGAAGAATAATGATATCAATATTTTTGGAATTCCTTTCTCGAAGTCATCCACGTCCATGTATGTTAAAAGATGTCTAATGAAATTTGCAGAGCTGAAAAAAATAGTGAACGAGCAAACATATTTGAGTATCCGATTAGCGGTCGGGTGTGATAATTGTTGTTTCTCACTTAAGGCGATCGGATTAAATATTCCAAAAATGGCTAAAAACCAAAAATAGGAATTTAATACCCCTTTTATCTGAATTTCTTTGTCTGGATTAGATTGTTTTTCATGAAGACAAGCTGGCTCTACAGTTATACATCGTCTTTTCATGTCGGCCATTCTCATTTTCACAATTCTTTTGACTGAACTAACGTGCTCCATCTGATTTACAAATGTATGAACATCCATGCTGAATCTACATGCTTGATTGAATTGAACGAAAATTGATTATGGTCACCCATTTAATTTTTTTAAAGTGTTCTCCAAAATCTAGTCTGTAAGAAAATCTTCTGTGTCATTCTATTGATTGCATACAATGATTTGAATGCTGAAAAAACTAAGTGGTTTGATGGTACTACCGGAAACGATAGGCGTCGAAATCCATAGCTATTTCTTTATGTATATGATACTAGATATAGATGAGGGTTTTCGGATACGGATGTAATCTAACAGCGAACAGTTTTTACTAAATGATCAACGAATCAAACTAGTTTTTTTTCTTTAATCACATAATGTACATGTATGTGATAAAAGTTACTTAGCGATTCATCAATAATGTACTTCGTTCGTCGCTTTTTCATAACAATGGTGAATGCAACCTGAAAAAAGAAACATTTAATTCTAATAGTTTATACAAGAGTGCACACACTGAAATGTCTCGCCTTCTTTACTAATCATTGATATTATGTTGATAGTCCTACGCAAATAGTCTACTCTTCGGCGTTAACAAGTGTCAAATTGAAAGGTTACAGAGAGTTCAGAACACTGGAGCCCGTCTTGTTACGAAAACTAGGAAAAGAGAACACATTACACCTATTCTCGCTGGACTGCACTGGCTCCCTGTTGAATTCCGGCCAAAGTTCAAAATCCTTGTCTATACGTACACGGCACTGCAAGGAACTGCCCCGGACTATATACAGGAACTATTACATCTCCAAACAACAACTAGGGCACTACGATCAGAGGGCAGCCTTAGACTCGAACTGCCACATGTCCGAACAAAAACGTACGGCGAAAGACAATTTAATCGTGCTGCCGCTACCCTATGGAACAATCTACCTGTACAAATTCGTCACTCTAAATCTGTTCAGTGTTTTAAAAAACAATTGAAGACATATTTTTACAGACTTGCGTTTAATAAGCTGTTATCTTAATTCTTATTCCTTTTATTTGAAAATGTGCTGTGATTTTTGTTTTTTTTTGTTTTCTTCGCACAATTTTTATTCTAGCAAAAGTTTTCATGACCATTTCAATTATTTATTATAATCTTTCTGCTAAATTTTTAATATATTTTCGCTTTCTATGTTTTAATTATTTTGTACTTATTATTGATTTTAATTCTATTATTTTTCTATCAATATAATTATTTATGTTCATATATCTTTCATATATACGTTTTTAGTTCTTTTAAACATAACATTTTTTTTATTTCATTTTGTTTTGTGGTTAACTTAATATATTTTTATCATGTATATATGTAAAGCGCCTTAGAGTGATTTTATTGTTATATAGGGCGCTATAGAAATTTTTACTATTATTATTATTATTATTATTATAAATATAAAGCTTTATTCAGTACAACTGTTACGGCCAGAAATCGCCTTTAAATTGTAGCCAACAAAAGACACAAATCAATAGTAAAATTTAACAATATTTAATATACAAAAGTTTACAAAAGGTATTACACAAATATTACTGTTAACTTAACTGTCAAAATATGAGTCCAATCTGTTATCTTTATCTGTATCCGGAAATCTTTCGGAATCCAATTTGAATATTACGTTCACTACTACTGTCACAATCCAGTATGATGTTGTTTGTAGAATAAAAGTGTCAATCCAAATGCTGTGAATACTAATGTCTATCAATGTCTATGTCCAAGTTTAATTATGAGAGTTTAACTTTAGTGTCTGTATATGTTCCAGACCGTATGAGTATTTGGACCGTACGCGTACGGTCTGGACCGTATGCGTACTTTTTCAAAATACGCATACGGTCGGACCGTACGCGTACGGTCTGATTAACATTAAGAAGTTAGTCAAGTTTATTAGATACAAATGTATATAACAGATCAACAGAACTTATGTCTCAAATTAATATAAAAAGTTCAATAGTAATGGAAATAAAAACTTAATATTTTAACTATTTAAAATAATCACGCTTATTTAATATGTTAATCTCCTGTATTTAGCATGTCAGTAATTCGTTAACTGCATGCAGCCCGTTATGCTCATTGAAATTGAAGTTATCGGAAGTAAACATAATGTGGGGAGACAATTGTTATAGAATATTTAGGAACTTTACAAAAAAAGACAAAGGAACATGCATGAACAAATCATGTTATTGTAAAAGAAAATATGACGTTCCTTGTGGTACATTTGTGGCAAGTGTCACCTTGGTCCAGAGTAACAAAATAGGATTCAGATATACAATTAAACAAATATTTAATGTCAATTGTTCGCTTATTCACTTTATTCATCTATTTGTAATAAAAACAATGTGTATAACTAAAAATAAAGATTTTGATAAATGTTTATTTAAATTTAACCCATATGATCCCAAAACATGTCTGCTCAGCTGGACCGTACGCGTATACTCATACGGTCCGACCGTACGCGTATGGTCGGACCGTACGAGTATACGTATACGGTCCGGACCGTACGCGTACGGTCCAAATACTCATATGGTCTGGAACATATATATAGTGTTGTCATGGAAAATTCTAGAACACTCTATAATGGAACATTGTGGAAAATCCTGGAAAGTTACAATGGAAGTTTCTGGAATAACGTAGAAGTTTAAATTACGCATCTTTTATAAGGATCATTCTAGAAAGTTCCAATCATTCTGTGATTGTTCCAGTGATTCCTAAACTGCACAGTTATAAGATTATTTGGTAAACAACTATCAGGCCATACAACACAAATTAGGCCAACATAAATAAACATAATAATTACAATATCATAACACAACTGTCACATGAACTTAACATTAACCAAGACAACTAAACATTGACTAATGAACCATAAAAAGGAGGTCAAGGTCAAATGAGCTATACCAGGCAGGAATGTAAAGCTAACAATTCTTCCATACAACAAATAAAGTTGACCTTTTGCTTAGTTTAAGAAACACAGACCAAAACACAAAAACTGAACACTGATCAATTAACCGTGAAAATAAGGTCAAGGTCAAATAAAAGCTGCGCGACTGACATATAGATCATAAAATATTTCAATACACGAAATATAGTTGACCTATTGCATATAGTATTTAGGAAAGAGGACCAACACTCAAAAACTTAACTTTGACCACTGAACCACGAAAATGAGGTCAAGGTCAGACGCCAGCTAGACATGTACACCTTACAGTCCTTCCATAAACCGAATATACAAGATTGCCCATAGTATCTGAGATATGGGCTTGACCATCAAAACTTAACCTTGTTCACTGATCCATGAAATGAGGTCGAGGTCTAGTGAAAACTGTCTGACGGGCATGAGGACCTTGTAAGGTATGCACATACCAAATATAGTTATAATATTACTTATAAGAGAGAAATCAACATTACAAAAAAACTTAACTTTTTTCTAGTAGTCACTGAACCATGAAAATTGGACATGTGACTGACGGAAACTTCACAAAGTATGAAGCATCCAGGTCTTCCACCTTCATAAAGCTTTTAAGATGTTAGCCAACGCCGCCGCCGGATCACTATCCCAATGTCCAGCTTTCTGCGAGAAAAGCCGCAGGCTCGACAAAAAATCAAACTTTACTTCTCGTTGTTTTACCAATAACTATTTATATTGAACTCATTTCAAATTCTCTTTTCTATTATCATTTTATAGAACATCAATTTGCGTTCCAAAGGGAACCAACTGTGTTCCAATTCTTTCAAACTTGTTCCTTCAAACAAATCTAACCTCATATATGAGCTTCTCGGGAAGAATGATTAGAAGCTAGCATCATTTAATCTTAAAGTTATGCCCTAGAGATGATATCCTCTCACTAAAAAATTCAGGTTCATTTCGTTTACTACTTTTGAACTTACATATCCCATCGAACTTTACTTAAAGAAAGTCTGCCTCATATCTTGACATATTTTGAAAATGACAATATTTAAAAAAATAAATCTTTTTCTGATTTCCCATTGTGAACTGTCCGTTTCTATGTGGCACTATTCCAGCCGTGCTTGCTCTCCCAGCCGTGCTTGCTCTCCCAGTTGATATGATATTGCAGAGATAGCACTCGATACGGAGATTTCCTCGATTTTAGACTGCTGCTGACTAAACCATTGAACCAAGGGTTCCAAGTGGTAAAGTTAAGGCAATCCTTCAAAAGTTTTACAGGGTTGGTCGACTGTTTTTGGAATTACAGATGACAGCGGGAGTGTCACAGACCACTGGTGACCACACAGATGTTGTACTTAATATGAGCAACATGAAGGGAGCTACCAGTGAAGCACGTGACATTTCACTTAACTTCTGTTGGGGATTAAGCAACTCAGTCTACAATTTGTAAAGTTTTGACATTTGATTAACATGTCTTAGCAATGATATTTTGTTTTTCAGTTCATCTAGACTTACGGGTTTTGGATGTCCCCTTGGTATCTTCAAAAGCTTTTTAAGCACCGCATAGAGGCATGGTGTATTTCGATCTGTGTGTCCGTTCGTCTGTCTGTGCTGCTTAAGGTTAAGTTATTTGCCAAGGTAGTTTTTGATGAAGTTCAATCAACTTGAAACTTAGTACACATGTTCCCTACGGTATATGATCTTTCTGATGTTAATGCCAAATTAAGAGGTTTTTTTTACCCCAATTTCAAGTCCACTTAACATAGAAAATGATAGTATGAGGCGGGCATCCGTGTATCTTGAAACGTTCTTGTTTAAATTCGAAAATAAAGCGATTAATGAACACAACTCTTGAATTCAGTGAACCACATTTTTCTCATTCAAAGCAGTCATGGTATGTTTGCATTGCATCTTTTCATGTTGCACTGGTCTTTGTTGTTGTTCTAGTCTTTAATAATAGTAGGGGCCTCGGAGGCCAAGTGGTTGAAGTAGATTAACTACTGCATCACTTCAGCAAAGGTTGCCAGTTTGAGTCCCGCAACGTTCGAATCCAATCTTAATTGACTAGGATTGTCAGATTTCCTACAGAACATCAGTGGTTCTCTCCAGCTTCCTCCACCAACAAAACTAGCTACCACGAAATAGCCAACAGTGCTTAAAGTGCATTACACATCAATCAATCATCTATTATAGTATAGCAGTGCTGAAGGTGCATTACACACCAATCAATCATCTATTATAGTATAGCAGTGCTGAAGGTGCATTACACACCAATCAATCATCTATTATAGTATAGCAGTGCTGAAGGTGCATTACACACCAATCAATCATCTATTATAGTATAGCAGTGCTGAAGGTGCATTACACACCAATCAATATTCTATTATAGTATAGCAGTGCTGAAGGTGCATTTCACACCAATCAATATTCTATTACAGTATAGCAGTGCTGAAGGTGCATTACACACCAATCAATCATCTATTATAGTATAGCAGTGCTGAAGGTGCATTACAAACCAATCAATCATCTATTATAGTATAGCAGTGCTGAAGGTGCATTGCACACCAATCAATCATCTATTATAGTATAGCAGTGCTGAAGGTGCATTACACACCAATCAATCATCTATTTGATATAGCAGTGCTGAAGGTCTCATTACACACCAATCAATCATCTATCATAGTATAGTTCCTAATAAGGTCTCATTACACACCAATCAATCATCTATCATAGTATAGTTCCTAATAAGGTCTCATTACACACCAATCAATCATCTATTATAGTATAGATCCTACTAGGACCTTCATTACACACCAATCAATCATCTATTATAGTATAGTTCCTAATAGGACCTTCATTACACACCAATCAATCATCTGTTATAGTATAGTTCCTAATAGGACCTTCATTACACACCAATCAACCATCTATTATAGTATAGTTCCTAATAGGACCTTCATTACACACCAATCAACCATCTATTATAGTATAGTTCCTAATAGGACCTTCATTACACACCAATCAACCATCTATTATAGTATAGTTCCTAATAGGACCTTCATTACACACCAATCAATCATCTATTATAGTATAGCAGTGCTGAAGGTGCATTACACACCAATCAATCATCTATCATAGTATAGTTCCTAATAAGGTCTCATTACACACCAATCAATCATCTATCATAGTATAGTTCCTAATAAGGTCTCATTACACACCAATCAATCATCTATTATAGTATAGATCCTACTAGGACCTTCATTACACACCAATCAATCATCTATTATAGTATAGTTCCTAATAGGACCTTCATTACACACCAATCAATCATCTGTTATAGTATAGTTCCTAATAGGACCTTCATTACACACCAATCAACCATCTATTATAGTATAGTTCCTAATAGGACCTTCATTACACACCAATCAACCATCTATTATAGTATAGTTCCTAATAGGACCTTCATTACACACCAATCAATCATCTATTATAGTATAGCAGTGCTGAAGGTGCATTACACACCAATCAATCATCTATTTGATATAGCAGTGCTGAAGGTCTCATTACACACCAATCAATCATCTATCATAGTATAGTTCCTAATAAGGTCTCATTACACACCAATCAATCATCTATCATAGTATAGTTCCTAATAAGGTCTCATTACACACCAATCAATCATCTATTATAGTATAGTTCCTAATAGGACCTTCATTACACACCAATCAATCATCTATTATAGTATAGTTCCTAATAGGACCTTCATTACACACCAATCAATCATCTATTATAGTATAGTTCCTAATAGGACCTTCATTACACACCAATCAATCATCTGTTATAGTATAGTTCCTAATAGGACCTGCATTACACACCAATCAATCATCTATCATAGTATAGTTCCTAATAGGACCTTCATTACACACCAATCAATCATCTATTATAGTATAGTTCCTAATAGGACCTTCATTACACACCAATCAATCATCTATTATAGTATAGTTCCTAATAGGACCTTCATTACACACCAATCAATCATCTGTTATAGTATAGTTCCTAATAGGACCTGCATTACACACCAATCAATCATCTATCATAGTATAGTTCCTAATAGGACCTTCATTACACACCAATCAATCATCTATCATAGTATAGTTCCTAATAGGACCTTCATTACACACCAATCAATCATCCATCATAGTATAGTTCCTAATAGGACCTGCATTACACACCAATCAATCATCTATTATAGTATAGTTCCTAATAGGACCTTCATTACACACCAATCAACCATCTGTTATAGTATAGTTCCTAATAGGACCTTCATTACACACCAATCAACCATCTGTTATAGTATAGTTCCCAATAGGACCTTCATTACACACCAATCAATCATCTGTTATAGTATAGTTCCTAATAGGACCTTCATTACACACCAATCAATCATCTATTATAGTATAGTTCCTAATAGGACCTTCATTACACACCAATCAACCATCTGTTATAGTATAGTTCCTAATAGGACCTGCATTACACACCAATCAACCATCTGTTATAGTATAGTTCCTAATAGGACCTGCATTACACACCAATCAATCATCTGTTATAGTATAGTTCCTAATAGGACCTGCATTACACACCAATCAATCATCTGTTATAGTATATTTCCTAATAGGACCTGCTTTACACACCAATCAATCATCTATTATAGTATAGTTCCTAATAGGACCATCATTACACACCAATCAATCATCTGTTATAGTATAGTTCCTAATAGGACCTGCTTTACACACCAATCAATCATCTATTATAGTATAGTTCCTAATAGGACCTTCATTACACACCAATCAACCATCTATTATAGTATAGTTCCTAATAGGACCTTCATTACACACCAATCAATCATCTGTTATAGTATAGTTCCTACTAGGACCATCATTACACACCAATCAATCATCTATTTTAGTATAGATCCTACTAGGACCATCATTACACACCAATCAATCATCTATTTTAGTATAGTTCCTAATAGGACCTTCATTACACACCAATGAACCATCTGTTATAGTATAGTTCCTAATAGGACCTTCATTACACACCAATCAACCATCTGTTATAGTATAGTTCCTAATAGGACCTTCATTACACACCAATCAATCATCTGTAATAGTATAGTTCCCAATAGGACCTGCATTACACACCAATCAATCATCTATTATAGTATAGTTCCTAATAGGACCTTCATTACACACCAATCAATCATGTATTATAGTATAGTTCCTAATAGGACCTTCATTACACACCAATCAATCATCTGTTATAGTATAGTTCCTAATAGGACCTTCATTACACACCAATCAATCATCTGTAATAGTATAGTTCCCAATAGGACCTGCATTACACACCAATCAACCATCTGTTATAGTACCTTCATTACACACCAATCAATCATCTGTTATAGTATAGTTCCTAATAGGACCTTCATTACACACCAATCAATCATCTGTAATAGTATAGTTCCCAATAGGACCTGCATTACACACCAATCAATCATCTATTATAGTATAGTTCCTAATAGGACCTTCATTACACACCAATCAATCATGTATTATAGTATAGTTCCTAATAGGACCTTCATTACACACCAATCAATCATCTGTTATAGTATAGTTCCTAATAGGACCTTCATTACACACCAATCAATCATCTGTTATAGTATAGTTCCTAATAGGACCTTCATTACACACCAATCAATCATCTATTATAGTATAGTTCCTAATAGGACCTTCATTACACACCAATCAATCATCTATTATAGTATAGTTCCTACTAGGACCTTCATTACACACCAATCAATCATCTGTTATAGTATAGTTCCTAATAGGACCTGCTTTACACACCAATCAATCATCTATTATAGTATAGTTCCTAATAGGACCTTCATTACACACCAATCAATCATCTATTTTAGTATAGTTCCTAATAGGACCTTCATTACACACCAATGAACCATCTGTTATAGTATAGTTCCTAATAGGACCTTCATTACACACCAATCAACCATCTGTTATAGTATAGTTCCTAATAAGGTCTCATTACACACCAATCAATCATCTATTATAGTATAGATCCTACTAGGACCTTCATTACACACCAATCAATCATCTATTATAGTATAGTTCCTAATAGGACCTTCATTACACACCAATGAACCATCTGTTATAGTATAGTTCCTAATAGGACCTTCATTACACACCAATCAACCATCTATTATAGTATAGTTCCTAATAGGACCTTCATTACACACCAATCAACCATCTATTATAGTATAGTTCCTAATAGGACCTTCATTACACACCAATCAATCATCTATTATAGTATAGTTCCTAATAGGACCTTCATTACACACCAATGAACCATCTGTTATAGTATAGTTCCTAATAGGACCTGCATTACACACCAATCAATCATCTATTATAGTATAGTTCCTAATAAGGTCTCATTACACACCAATCAATCATCTATTATAGTATAGTTCCTAATAGGACCTTCATTACACACCAATCAATCATCTATTATAGTATAGTTCCTAATAGGACCTGCATTACACACCAATCAATCATCTATTATAGTATCTATAATACTAAAATTACGAGGTCCAATCTGTCAGCCGTCATCACAGAATTCAACTTTATATATAACTAATATAGTACAAAGGTGTAGATTAAAAATTACACCACTCCAGGCCCTTTTGTTTTCCACGTAATTGATATTGCCAATAATTAAGAAGTTCCGGGTGGAGTCCGCTACCGATACCAATAGTATATTCATCTGTTACCTATTACATTATCTGTACGTTCCGCATCTGACAGGCGCACCACCAAACGTTGTATTCAGGATTAGTATACTATATACACGGGTCATAGCCACAGGGTTGACACTACTAAATTGTCTAATTGTTACCTATTGTAGTATTTTAATCAGTAAGACTTTCTAAGATTACAATACGAATACTAAAAATCTGGACTAAAAATAAGGCGTATAGCCGTACAGTTTTCAATTTGTGTTTGGGCATGACGTAAAACAGCTAAGCAAAGAATTCAACTTTATTTATAACTTATATAGGACAATGCTGTTGATTAAAAAATACTCCATTCCTGGACCTTTTGTTTTCCAAATAATTAATATTATTGTTTCAGTTCGACGGGTTCAAACAGAAAGACTTGAAAGCAGAGAAAAACTGTGTATCTTATAATCGGCATGATTTTATCAGATGACAATAATAATACTAAAATAAGGCTTTCGCATAGTTATATACTTTAATTCAGTCACAGGTGTGTTCTAGTAGTTCCTAATAGGACCTGCATTACACACCAATCAATCATGTTATAGTATAGTTCCTAATAGGACCTTCATTACACATCAATCAATCATCTATTATAGTATAGTTCCTAGTAGGACCTTCATTACACACCAATCAATCATCTGTTATAGTATAGTTCCTAATAGGACCTTCATTACACACCAATCAACCATCTGTTATAGTATAGTTCCTAATAGGACCTTCATTACACACCAATCAACCATCTGTTATAGTATAGTTCCCAATAGGACCTTCATTACACACCAATCAATCATCTGTTATAGTATAGTTCCTAATAGGACCTTCATTACACACCAATCAATCATCTATTATAGTATAGTTCCTAATAGGACCTTCATTACACACCAATCAACCATCTGTTATAGTATAGTTCCTAATAGGACCTGCATTACACACCAATCAACCATCTGTTATAGTATAGTTCCTAATAGGACCTGCATTACACACCAATCAATCATCTGTTATAGTATAGTTCCTAATAGGACCTGCATTACACACCAATCAATCATCTGTTATAGTATATTTCCTAATAGGACCTGCTTTACACACCAATCAATCATCTATTATAGTATAGTTCCTAATAGGACCATCATTACACACCAATCAATCATCTGTTATAGTATAGTTCCTAATAGGACCTGCTTTACACACCAATCAATCATCTATTATAGTATAGTTCCTAATAGGACCTTCATTACACACCAATCAACCATCTATTATAGTATAGTTCCTAATAGGACCTTCATTACACACCAATCAATCATCTGTTATAGTATAGTTCCTACTAGGACCATCATTACACACCAATCAATCATCTATTTTAGTATAGATCCTACTAGGACCATCATTACACACCAATCAATCATCTATTTTAGTATAGTTCCTAATAGGACCTTCATTACACACCAATGAACCATCTGTTATAGTATAGTTCCTAATAGGACCTTCATTACACACCAATCAACCATCTGTTATAGTATAGTTCCTAATAGGACCTTCATTACACACCAATCAATCATCTGTAATAGTATAGTTCCCAATAGGACCTGCATTACACACCAATCAATCATCTATTATAGTATAGTTCCTAATAGGACCTTCATTACACACCAATCAATCATGTATTATAGTATAGTTCCTAATAGGACCTTCATTACACACCAATCAATCATCTGTTATAGTATAGTTCCTAATAGGACCTTCATTACACACCAATCAATCATCTGTAATAGTATAGTTCCCAATAGGACCTGCATTACACACCAATCAACCATCTGTTATAGTACCTTCATTACACACCAATCAATCATCTGTTATAGTATAGTTCCTAATAGGACCTTCATTACACACCAATCAATCATCTGTAATAGTATAGTTCCCAATAGGACCTGCATTACACACCAATCAATCATCTATTATAGTATAGTTCCTAATAGGACCTTCATTACACACCAATCAATCATGTATTATAGTATAGTTCCTAATAGGACCTTCATTACACACCAATCAATCATCTGTTATAGTATAGTTCCTAATAGGACCTTCATTACACACCAATCAATCATCTGTTATAGTATAGTTCCTAATAGGACCTTCATTACACACCAATCAATCATCTATTATAGTATAGTTCCTAATAGGACCTTCATTACACACCAATCAATCATCTATTATAGTATAGTTCCTAATAGGACCTTCATTACACACCAATCAATCATCTATTATAGTATAGTTCCTAATAGGACCTGCTTTACACACCAATCAATCATCTATCATAGTATAGTTCCTAATAGGACCTTCATTACACACCAATCAACCATCTGTTATAGTATAGTTCCTAATAGGACCTGCTTTACACACCAATCAATCATCTATTATAGTATAGTTCCTAATAGGACCTTCATTACACACCAATCAATCATCTATTTTAGTATAGTTCCTAATAGGACCTTCATTACACACCAATGAACCATCTGTTATAGTATAGTTCCTAATAGGACCTTCATTATACACCAATCAACCATCTGTTATAGTATAGTTCCTAATAAGGTCTCATTACACACCAATCAATCATCTATTATAGTATAATCCTACTAGGACCTTCATTACACACCAATCAATCATCTATTATAGTATAGTTCCTAATAGGACCTTCATTACACACCAATGAACCATCTGTTATAGTATAGTTCCTAATAGGACCTTCATTACACACCAATCAACCATCTATTATAGTATAGTTCCTAATAGGACCTTCATTACACACCAATCAACCATCTATTATAGTATAGTTCCTAATAGGACCTTCATTACACACCAATCAATCATCTATTATAGTATAGTTCCTAATAGGACCTTCATTACACACCAATCAATCATCTGTTATAGTATAGTTCCCAATAGGACCTTCATTACACACCAATCAACCATCTATTATAGTATAGTTCCTAATAGGACCTTCATTACACACCAATGAACCATCTGTTATAGTATAGTTCCTAATAGGACCTGCATTACACACCAATCAATCATCTATTATAGTATAGTTCCTAATAAGGTCTCATTACACACCAATCAATCATCTATTATAGTATAGTTCCTAATAGGACCTTCATTACACACCAATCAATCATCTATTATAGTATAGTTCCTAATAGGACCTGCATTACACACCAATCAATCATCTGTAATAGTATAGTTCCTAATAGGACCTTCATTACACACCAATCAATCATCTGTAATAGTATAGTTCCTAATAGGACCTTCATTACACACCAATCAATCATCTGTAATAGTATAGTTCCTAATAGGACCTTCATTACACACCAATCAATCATCTATTATAGTATAGTTCCTAATAGGACCTGCATTACACACCAATCAATCATCTATTATAGTATCTATAATACTAAAATTATGAGGTCCAATCTGTCAGCCGACATCACAGAATTCAACTTTATATATAACTAATATAGTACAAAGGTGTAGATTAAAAATTACACCACTCCAGGCCCTTTTGTTTTCCACGTAATTGATATTGCCAATAATTAAGAAGTTCCGGGTGGAGTCCGCTACCGATACCAATAGTATATTCATCTGTTACCTATTACATTATCTGTACGTTCCGCATCTGACAGGCGCACCACCAAACGTTGTATTCAGGATTAGTATACTATATACACGGGTCATAGCCACAGGGTTGACACTACTAAATTGTCTAATTGTTACCTATTGTAGTATTTTAATCAGTAAGACTTTCTAAGATTACAATACGAATACTAAAAATCTGGACTAAAAATAAGGCGTATAGCCGTACAGTTTTCAATTTGTGTTTGGGCATGACGTAAAACAGCTAAGCAAAGAATTCAACTTTATTTATAACTTATATAGGACAATGCTGTTGATTAAAAAATACTCCATTCCTGGACCTTTTGTTTTCCAAATAATTAATATTATTGTTTCAGTTCGACGGGTTCAAACAGAAAGACTTGAAAGCAGAGAAAAACTGTGTATCTTATAATCGGCATGATTTTATCAGATGACAATAATAATACTAAAATAAGGCTTTCGCATAGTTATATACTTTAATTCAGTCACAGGTGTGTTCTAGTAGTTCCTAATAGGACCTGCATTACACACCAATCAATCATGTTATAGTATAGTTCCTAATAGGACCTTCATTACACATCAATCAATCATCTATTATAGTATAGTTCCTAGTAGGACCTTCATTACACACCAATCAATCATCTGTTATAGTATAGTTCCTAATAGGACCTTCATTACACACCAATCAATCATCTATCATAGTATAGTTCCTAATAGGACCTTCATTACACATCAATCAATCATCTATTATAGTATAGTTCCTAGTAGGACCTTCATTACACACCAATGAACCATCTGTTATAGTATAGTTCCTAATAGGACCTTCATTACACACCAATCAATCATGTATTATAGTATAGTTCCTAATAGGACCTGCATTACACACCAATCAATCATCTTTTATAGTATAGTTCCTAATAAGGTCTCATTTTGAGTTGCTTTGTCATCAGATATCATAAAAGCCACAGGAGCAAAGCCATGAAGAAGATTTGTGTCTTGCATTTGAACAGACAGGAAATATTCTAATAATTTAATGAGTCTACAAATATCCCTTATTTTCTCATGTCCTGTCAAAATACAGTACATTGAGGGGCTGTTATTATATTGATTAAATTTTCACACCTTAGATACATTGCTAAGTGGAAGGTAATTTAATTTACCTTAAAAACTCTTGCATTAGCAAGAAGGGGAAAGAATATTTCATAACAAGTAATAATAAAACATCACTAAATTAAAATCTTTAACAATTTTATTTGGTTATTATCATAAAACAATATACTGCATTGCATTACAAGTCAAAGCTTCTCTATTGCCTTTTGATCATAGCAAAATATGACAAATTAAAAACGGATTAACATCATCTCCACAGCTTTCAACATAGCACCATACAAATCAAAACTTTCATGCAATAAAAACATCATACCATTCAGATTCATAGAAAAATCACAGACTTTAAAAGGTATTATGGCATCAGTCAAGACAAAACTTATTTGATTCAAACTAAGGATTCTTCAACAATTTGTTCACTTCAAATCGAGGATACATTGTAACAAATGTACCATTATGAAACTTCTACAATAAGTCTTCTCTTCTACCAAAATGTTCCAGCTAGTCCTACTCATCTTCAGTATGGGTAATAAAAAGGTCTAATAGGGAAATGGCATGGTAAACTCTTTTATACACATTCCCTAACATAAGAATTTTGTCACTACTGGATCCCAGTCAAATCATACAGCCATGATAGTAAATCCATGTTATGACAATCATAACATTAAATATAACATTGGCAATTCAAGTGTCTTTTGAAATACTATACAATGGCTTACTTACAGACTGATGTATCAGACTATAGAAACAAAAACATGTGCATATGCTACAATCTTCATTGCTACAAATATACCCAATACACTTGTCATAACTCAAGTTATAATACTTAGTTTTTTTCCAACCAAATGTCTACTTTGACAACAAATACAGATTCTGAGTGCATATCTTTTTTCATACTATGATACAATTTTTAGCCAAACAAAAATACTGGACAGTTCACCATAACTAAATAGTCAGACTGTTCATATGATATTATGTGATGTAATTATAAGTAATATCAGTGTCATTACAGACTTATCATGAAAACTTAAAACTTGCTTGTATTGATGAAACAAACAGGAATAAAATGTAAAAAATGTCAATGTATAATAATAAAAGGATAACTTCTGTTTATTAACAGAATGCATAGTTAAAATATCTTAAATTCCACAAAATCAATTAGTACTTTTCTTAAATAATTTTACTTTGGAGTACTACTTAGTACCTTATAATGGGTTGTTTCAGTTGGGTGCTTAGTTTGACTTTACCAGTGGTTATACGAAAATTATATAAAAACTAAATACCCAGATTGACCTTTGCATGTAAAACATTACAGATTGCTCTTAACCTGTGCCAATAATAAGCTTTTTACAGTATGAAAGAAAAAAATGCTATAAATCATGTTGATTTATTTTTGGCTGAATTTTATATTGACAATCAACAAGACTTGCTATATTTTTGCAAATACATTCCAACCAGTTCTTTATACTGAATAAAAATATCAGAAGTTTCAGAAGGAAGATTAAATAATTGAATATTGTTAAAAGCTGGAATTTTTTTCACATTTAAAACATTTTCAAAAAGGATACATTTTTCTCGGAAGAAAAATTTCTCTTTGGCTGAATGTCAGTCCATTACATATTCACGGTAAATCATATAATGCATTTCAATCTGTCTATGTAGGAAACCATTATTACAAACTATCTGTCTTTTCAAATTCCTTTGCAGTAAAGGGACTAGAAAATCTAATGTTAAATCTTTTTAATTCAGAAACTTTAGAGATTTTTCAGTTGGAATTGTGTAATTTTGTCATATCAATGACTTTGTACATTATAAACATGTTAAAAACCTGGCAACATGTGGAATCATTCTGATACTTAGAAGACTGAAAATCTGAACACCCTTGCAGCTGCAAGTCTTGATACTTAAGGTAATGACATACAAAAAACATACATGTACGAAATAATATTCATAATTATATATAATGCACTTTTTTACATAGTCTGGTTTAAAATTGCAAACAACAAACCTAGGGCTGTAAGAACCTTTGATGTTAATCTGACATACAAGCCTAATACTGACTCATATTTGTAATAACTCTGAACCCTCATTGTAATTTGTACTTCATCTATAGAAAGGGACTTAACAATTGAAGAATGTTTCCCTCTTATTCCATTCTTCCTTAGATCTGCCTTATTCTAGTTAGTGGAGATATTAACCAAATAGCAAGTCCCCAATTTGTTACAGGAAACCTCATTATGATTAATTAAATTTAAATAAGAGGGCACTATGCTATGATTTAGTTGTTAAGTTGTATTTAATTCTTATTAGGGATTAGAAGGAGATGTAGACATTATGTTCTTTAGTGTGCATATGCAAAGATTCTGTGAACCTTTTATAAAATCCCTCAAAGCGTCTAGGAACAGTCTGGATACAAAAGTAGGATGGAAGTGTTAAGAGGCAAACTGCCCTATATATGCCTGCTTTAAAATGTATCATTCACACACAGAGGACCAAGTTTTCAATAGCCAGGTTTCATATCAACTAATATTTAATTAAACGGGTGGGAATATGAAGAGATGTGCACATTACTTATGAATGCTACACCTTAATACTTAAGATTGTTTTATTTAATAGTAAAGCTATCTAATGGCAAATCATTGCACACTTATAGAAAAATTTAAGGTACTTGTGAGCCTTTTAAACAGTTAGTTATCATTGTCTAATTAGAAGAAATTTGTATCTGTCCAAAATGTCATAATATAGATATTGTATGCCTTACTGTAGTTAAAAGATACAGTATGCTCTTCAAAGGATTAAAACATATATGTTACAAATACTAGTATTGATGATACAAGGTAAATAGCAGTTATAAAACTTTGAACCATACCATTACAATGTAGGTAGAAAGTGCCAGATTGTTTTCATTACTTTATTAGATAAATATCAAAAATAAACTGACACCGGGTTACTATTAGAAAGTAAAAAAAATCAGTTCATTTTTAAATATTTGCAATCTTGAAGAAGACACCAGGATAATCATTATGAAAATCCATCATGAAAAATTCATTCTTGTGAAACAAATACTAATTGTTCAAATTAAGTACTTATGCAGATATAAAACTTAAACAAAGAATAATTCCAATCAATAAAACCTGAATGAGTGGTAGAATAAAGTTTATAAAACTAAAATGAATGGTTAACAATATAATAGGTCTATCACAGGAAAGTATTTGGAACAGGACATAAAGCTACAAAGATAGAAGAGTTTATCAGAGATTCACTGTCATAATTCTGTTGAGAGTAACATGTGTATCAAAACATAATATCATGTAGTGGACTCCACTTTACTGAAGGATTAAAAATTTAACAGTGAATGATAACTTGTTCCACAAATATTTCATTAAGTATAATATGGGATTCAAAGTTGACTGCTTGATAATGTTGATAAAACAACAAGTAAATTTAACATAACTCTTGACAAGGTTTTAGAAAACATAAAAGGCTAAGACTGCCTATAATAAAATATCTTATTTTGTAACAAAAATCTTTGAAGAGACAAGTGATTCATTTTATACCTTATAATGTCCATAAAATACACTTTTAACAAGGTATCACACCTCAGATTGAAACATCAATAGGAACAATAAAAGGTTAATGAACAGATTCATTTCTGAATGGTTTTACTAGTTTATAAAACAGTACACGAAGCCTTGCTTTTCTTCTCAACAAAAACTACCAGATAATCATCAAAATTTGTTCTGTGAAACTAATTCTACTGATTTACATATATACAGTTATCTACAAAAATAAAGCACTAAAACATTTAGGGGAAAAAGCCCCTAATTAACAAATCAACCTTTTGGCATAGTATACACTGTCATAGCACAACCTGTCATGGGCTAATGCCAACCAAAAAACAAATAGTTTCTCCAGCTTCTCTCCCTACCTCAAATCTTAACACATTTTAGGTTAAGTATAGACAAAGTCAGACAGTTTCGATTTAGAACAGTTTAAGTCTAGAACATATATTTAGATGTAAAATATTTTCATAATAAAATTATTTACCAATAAATTTTTTCTTTGCTTCCAGGACCTAGGAAATAATATGTACATTTTTATTTCATTTTAGGCCAGAATTATTTCTCGGGGTTAAAAAAATATTTCAAAGATAGTTGAAACAAATCTGCCATTTTTTATTTTTCCAAAAATAAAATATAAATGAATACTAACTTAACTTTGACACTTTTCATTTAGATATTTAACAACAAAATCCTTTTACTAAGATATTTGTGATGTTCTGCATCAATGAAAATTACAATTAAAAGAAAGGTATTTTTATCTTGTAAGTTTTTATTATCACTGAAATTTCGTAAGAGATATGTAGTTTCAAGACTTGCTGTTCATATAAAGAAAGAAAAAGAATTATGAATATCAAAAGGTGGTTTAGTAAGAATACTAGTTTAAAATAATTGAATGACAGCCAGTCTGATTAATTACTTAAAAGTTACCGGTAGTTAATAAACCATGGTGACTTTATGTTAAATGTGATAATATATGGGCTAAGAGCAATATATTTTTGTTTTGTTTCCAGGAACATGACACTTTTATTAAAATGTTTGAAAGAGTTAAGATGATTTATGATTTATGTGGACAATATAATTGTAAGCATGGAAGGGTGTAAATGTGGATTACAAACTTCAGTATATATTCCATTCACTACATCTTACGGAGAAAAATAATGCTTATTCTGACACTCAAAATTAATACTTTTAATACCATATCATTTAAAAAGAATAATCACAACTGAATGAATAAAATACATTTAATTTCTGTGTGGAGACTTTTGTGTATATACATGAATGTATCTGTGAACACCTTTAACATGATGAGGTAGGGCCTTTACCATACATGAACTGTTTTGAGATATAAATGTAAACTAAAAATTACACCATACATAGAAGTACTACTTATACATTTGAACTTAAACATAAAAAATATAATGAAATGGAGACTATAAGCATATGATTACAAATGCACCAAATTCTGTAGGACTATATCAACTGTACATCACTATATTAACTTATCGAGTTTCTAATCTCCTAAGTTTTGCAGGACTATCATTACATAATGATGATGATGAGGGAGATCTGATTCTCTTTGACCTGCGTAGGACATCCATGTCAGGCTGAGATACAGAGGACAACATTTTCTGGGGTTTATTTGACAAGGCAAGGTCTACTTTTTGTGTTTTATTAACTGTATCATTCTGATTGCAGTGATTGTTTATACGCTCCCCCAGAGCTGTTGTTTGTATCTTCCTTTGCATGTACACTTCAAAGTCTGGATATGATTTTCTTGGTGAAGAAATGCGTAACTTATATGGTGAAGATCTTTTGATGGTCAGATTATTCTCTGACTGTCCTTCACTACTTGTATCTGAAAATCTTGAACTTGGAGACTTCTTCTGTGCTGAAGGAGGCGGTGAAGGCAGAGAGTTCAGAATTAAATCATTTTCATTTTTGCTTGAATCCACACTATCACACATACCACAATGAACTGGCGATGATGGAACTGTTTTTAGATTAGATATTTCTGTAGTGTCAGATATTTCCCTGAGACATGGACCAGCTGTTTGCGGACTATTTCCCAACTTGGATCCACAAGACTGGTTAATGGGAACATTTGGAGGAGAGGAGACAGAGAGAGGGGAACACATACATCTTTTCTTTCTTCTACATTCTGAACAGCATGCTGAGTTATAGGATCCATCATCAGATGATATTGAAAGTGACAGAATAGAAATATTATCATCACCATTTCTCTTGACTGTAAAATCATCGACAGATCTTGTTGGACTTACCCTATCACTTAGAAAATTAGACAATTGCTGCTCAACAACAACCTGTGCTAGAGCTGTCTCATTTTTTAGCCATGACATTTGGCCCTGATCATCCTTACTTTTCATACTTTTAAATTGTTTATATTTACTGGAACTCCACCTTGGTTTAGGTTTTTCTTCTCTCCTGCCAGATCCTGGTTTTGTGTTTGTCCCCTTTTTCATGGACAGAAAAGGAGTGAGTTCATTTATTTCCGACAACAAACACCTATATATAGTAAGTTTCTGCTTAGATATTTCAGCACTTTCATCTTCTGATACAACGTTTGTAAGTGAAAGAGGATCCATTGTATTAAGTCTCCTCAATGATCTTTTCTTCAACCCTAATAGTTTATCACACTCCTTTGTATGTAGGATAGGAATCTTAGGAAACAAATCATTATTGTTCTCATCAAAGAACATCTCATCTGTTGTATTCTTAACATCACGTTTGGGCAGCCATCTTTGAAGATCTGCTTTAGTCAATCTTTTAAGAGCCACGTTGCAGGTTGGAGGCTTGTATTCTGATTTCTTGTGCTTGATCTTTTTGATAGGAATTTTGGTTGATGCTTTCTTTCTTTGCTTTCTTGTGAATTTATACTGATGTGAATGAACCACGTCAAAACTTTTTCTTGGTCGATAAAAGATTGGATATTGGTTTGACCTATGCCTTAATTTATCATAATATTCATTTTTATCTGGTGTTCGACAGAAGGATTCAGAATCTTTAACAATAACCAAATTTGTTTCATCTTTCATATATTTAACAATACGTTGACCAAGTAGAGAGGATACGTCTATGTTCATTAATGATTTGTTAACATGAGATGGCCTCTCTTCATCATTACTATCAGAACTTTTGACACTTTCCTTATCATTGATGTCTCCATCATTATTGGAATAACTCAAACGTTTTCTTGATGCTGATAGCCCGTCATCTTTGCTCAGCTGAGACATAAGAGATTTAGGCGTCCTAGGTGTAGGTGGAGATATGGGAGTTTCTGGTTCTTCAAAATCATGAAAATCCAGATTACAGTCAATGTCCATACTACTAAAACGATTTCTGGCTAATATTTTGGCAGCTTTTTGTTTCTGCACCATTCCTATTGCTTGGACAAATCGGTCTTTTGAAATTTTAACAAAGCTTTCACTCAAATGCATTTTGTCCGGGCTTATAGGAGGTGGAAGATTGCCTTCTTTAGGGCTCAAGTCTCTTGGTGGAGAGGGCACTACAAGTAACTGGGGTGGTCTTTCTTCACATATCATCTGATGTGCTCTCATTTCAGATTTATTGCAAAATTCTTTTTCACAGAAAAAACAAATAAAAATCTCAGAATATCTTCTCCTTGTTTCCTTAACCACTTTCTTCTCTGAAAATAAAAAGCAATGAAAAATTATCGAAATGGAAAAACCATCAACTGCAAGAAGCATGGTTATTGTGACATTTACTAAAGTTTATCATCAGTATAAGGACATAATTCGTAAATATAAATCAGCATGCAGATTTCTTATATATACAGGTATTTCACATCCTATCTATTATGTTAATATTCTTTACAAAGCACAAAAATGTCGGCACCTCACAAGCTAACCAAACCTTTAAACAGACTTATTAAGAAGGGATATAGTTACAATAATGTTGTCAGGTCATAAAGGATGACTTATTTTAGTATAAACATGATAAATATTGATTCACTCATAGGGTCTTTGCATCAGAAATAACAAGTTTATTCTAAAACCAGTTGTTAGCATGATACAGGTTAATTTTTATAAGAGAACATTTTTGTTCGCTTTGAAGATTCTGTATATCCTCAAGTTATTGGAATTCCAATGGGGAGTAATTGTGCACCACTTATTGCCTACCTGTTTCTGTATTGTTTATGACTATAATCAGCAAAGACCCATCGAGACTACATCTGATGCAAACATTTAACAATATTTTCAGATATTTGGATGATATATTGGCTCTCAATAATGACGACTTTAGTATGTATTCTAAAGAAATTTATCCTGTTGACCTAACTTTAAATGAAGCCAATACTTATAAATAACACTGTCCTTTCCTCAATCTTGGTATCTATATCATTAACAGGAAACTCAATACCAATATTTATGATGAAAGAGATGATTTTTCATTTCCTACTAATTATCCATGTTTAGATGGTGACGTTGTAAAACTTGTAAAATTCGCTGGTGTATGTAACAACCTATTCAATTTTAGCGAGAGAAATTTGTGTTTTACTGAAAAATTATTACACCAGGGTTTTCCATCACAAACTAGTCAAAACATTTACTAAATTTTAGTACAAGAACATAATATATAATACTAAACACCTAACCAGATGTATAGTATTTGATATTCATATGATGAAGACATAATCTTTCAATCTATTTAATTGAGGTGATGAGCTGGCATGGCAGTAACTGCTAGTATTCCTTTGTTAATTTATGTATCATTGTCATTTTGATTAGTTTCTTTTGTTACCTATTCAGACATTGGACTTAGACTTCTTTTGAACCAGGTTTTACTGTGCATATTTTTGTGTGGTTTTTTTTTCTACCTGGCTAGAGGTATAGGGGGAGTGTTGAGATCTCAAAAACATGTTTAACCCCTCCACATTTTTGCGCCTGTTCCAATTCAGGAGCCTCTGGCCTTTGTTAGTCTTGTATGATTTTAAATTTTAGTTTCTTGGGTCTATTTTGGAGTTTAGTATGACATCCATTGAATTAGTATACATTTTTGTTTAGTGGTGATCTGAAGCAAGCCTCCGGTTGAGGGAGTTTCTTGATGCATTTTTATGTTCTCCTGAATATATTTCATAAAAGTTTAATACTAAACCACTAAGGGAGGAATTGTGATTAATTTTCATACAATCTTTTAATCTGTTTAATTAAGGTCTGGAGCTGGCATGTCAGTTACTGCTAGTAGCTATATATATAGTCCTTTGTTGATTTATGTATCATTGTCATTTTGCTAGTTTCTTTTCTGAAATAGGACTCAAGACTTCTTTTAAACTGAGTTTTACTGTGCCACTGCTGTTTCTTTATTCTACTTTGGCTAGAGGTATATGGGGAGGGTGGAGATCTCACTAAAGTTCTCACTAAAAATGTTTAAACCCAATACATGTTTGTGCCTGTCCCAAGTCAGGAGTCTTTGGCCTTTGTTAATCTCAGTTCATTTATATGTTTTGGAGTTTAGTATTGTATCCATTTTCAATGAACAAGTACACATTTTTATTTAGGGGCCAGCTGAGGGTTGTAGTCTCTGACATTTCCATTCTCAATTTTAAACTTTGTATTATTTCAACAAAAGCATGAAAAGGGAGTTAACCATTAAACTAATTTAACAACTTTTGATTATATATGTATACTCTGATGATACCCTGTTTTTAATATAATCAAATCTACACAATGTGAAATGTTACACCATGTTAGTTTTTTTTGGAATGAGTAAGTATGTTGCTTACATGACTAAAACTGGACCCATTGTCCAATATCTTTCTTCTAGAGACCAATTGTCTAGATTTACTGTATATCATAGAAATAAATAAGCCTTCAGTGCAGAGTACATGTGGTTGATAAGGTACCTACCTGAAACAATTGTACTTTGTTGTAAACATTCCAACAATGATGGGGATATAGTAACCTGAAAAACAAAAATATTTATTATTTAAAGATAAATTATGTACACATGTAAATGAACTGCAATAAAAATCCCCAAAAGAATTGCACAAAATTGCTGTATGAAATATTGTTTTATCCTACAATTTAACATTCAGCTTAAAAGTATGTTTCACCATTCCACTCGGACATTGAATTTGTTTCTTATTAATGATATTAACATGACTGAAACCCAGACCACAACGAGGACCATAAATTGGGCCTGTGATGTTAACAGTAATTTGAATACATAACTGGTCACTCATAACAGAAGCAGGATACCACGATACTTTAAAAATCTACTATAAATTTAGCAGTTCATATCAGATATCATTTAACCTGTATATGTATTGTAGAAAGGTCGATTGCAGGATAAAATGTGTCATCGTCATTTACTAATGTAAGGCATCAACTGACAGTTTAGGTGAAAAATGGACATAAGGTACTGTAGAACAATAACAATTCTACCCATTCAGTTTATTTTGTAACAAATACTAACTGGGAAAGTAGAATTATAACTGGTCTTAATCTTGTCTTTAGAGCTTTCTTGTAGCAACTTCTCCTGGCCAAGATGTTTGTAACAACATCTAACTACATTCCTTAAAGTGTCTGCCCATGAAGCCTGAAAAAATAAATTATTCATGAATTAATTTGCTTGTCTTATAATTGTCTTGTGTCAATTGAACATGTTAAGTATGGAATTAAACTCACTCAAAGTGAAATTCTTTAATGAAATAACATGTTCTAGTCAAAAGCAGCAAATGCATTTGTCACTAAACCTTAAATATCAGTATGTCTATTTGAATGAAAGAAAAATTCATTTCAAACTAATTACTTCGCAAGTTCATCTAGAATATTAGGTTAATGTCTACAGATCTAACTAGAGGCAATGAAGGCAAGTGAAATACAATTGACTTAAAACCTAGGTTTATGATCAAATCAAAATTATCACTATTCATACCTACAATGATTTAGTTATACTAGCTAGGGACATGATTTTAAATAACAAACCTTTGCCAATAATAAAGAAACTAAAGTTTCGATTCCCTCAGGCAAAGTTTGCCTTGAAAGGATTGGGCTATTATTTTAGGTCATTTTTTATTATATTGTTCTTCAACTGCTTCAGTTTTATACATACTTGGCTTTAAAAATATTCAGATTTGAGCGTTCCTGACAAAGGTTTATCCAGAAAAACGTTTCAGACACTTCCAATCTATAGGTGTCAGGTGAATAACTCATCATTATAACTATCATGCATATATCAATATATAAAACAAAACTTTCTAAAGGTCAAATTATAACCACCGTTGCTACAAACATGAGAAATATCAATCATTTCTTTGAGTGGATTAAAATAGATTGTCAGGGAATCAAAATTAGTATGATAAAATGTAGTTTTGGGAATTGTGTATGCTTATGAATTGATTACAATGGGAATAGGTTCTTTATACAATATTCTGCCAGAAATGTTAACAAGGATCTTTGTTTTATAGATTAAAATAACTGTGACATTTAATTTAGATAAAACTCAGCATAGGACACAGCCAGTCGCCTGGTCGCCAAATGCGACCAAAACCTTGATTGGGCGATTAGAAATTGTAAAAAGATGGATAGTTACTGACCTACAAATAAATCATTGGGCGAGTACATTATTATTCTCAAAATCGTAATTACTCCTATAAATTAAACACCCCAACTTCGAAACACTCATTTTTTAGAAATCCTCTGGTTACATCGTTAAAACGTACAAGTGCATTAGAATATTAACATGGCGGATGACAAACAAATTGTGATATTGCTTGTTTAGTGGGTCAAATAAGGTTTTACTGGCAATGGTGGTCGCTAAACAAATTGTGTTGTATATAAGATAACGACAGTCAATGACAGTAAAATCTCGTCTGACCCACTAAACCAAACAAGGGCAAAGGAATTCTGAAAAGAACTCCAAACACGGATACAACTGAGCAACGGAGAAGCTGTCAAAATATTTTGCATACGAGTGTGGATAGTAAACCCCAAGGACAAAAACAAGTTATAAGAAAGTATTACAATCATAAAATGTCTTTTTTAAATTCCCCATACCAATTTTAGATCAATTCTCAGAAAACAGTTAATTTTAAACACAACAGCAAAACTTCTTCAGTGATAGGTACGAACTCACTATGCAACCGAAACGAACATGGAACTTCACTTTTCGCTACTCTCGTGGAATGAGAGGTCACTTCTTTCTCTCCAAAATCCTATATAAGCCACTGGACAGTGTAATTCGTGAATTCAGTGACAATGAAGTCGAAGACTGGGCATGTGTGTTTTCAGGGTTATGTGTCAGCAAGGTGTGATTGTTAAGAATGAAGAACATCAATTTATATTATTTTTTTTGTCATTTTTTATGGCTCAACACGAAAAAAATTGGGTAAAATAATTGGGCTACCAATTTGCATTTTGGGCCTGTGAAGTAATTTTTTAACTGGCCCAAAAAAAAAATTCGGGCCCGACTGTCCTTCATTGCAAACTATATGTAAACTTACTACCTGATGATATTTTATATGTGTCTGTGTATCTGACCAGGGAAGGTCACTAGGCCACCAGTCAGGTTTTTCTGTCTTATCTTCCATATTACTTTTAACCATTGATAACAGTTTGGGAATAAAGTCTCTCAGCTGTCCCTAGAAAAGAGTTCAAATATATTTTCATGTCTATGTATATTGTTTTTGGTTTTTTTAAGCGAACTGTATCATTCATCTATACTGCGTTCTATACATGAACAGTTGACCTGAAAAAGTGCACACACTTTACATCTGATCTCTGTCCAGGTACTGACAAAATATGAAGTATATAGTAAAGCAGAAATGAAGAATTGGGTGATTAAAAATTTCTGATTATTTAACATATTATTTTTTTTTTAAATGTAACAGACTGGAAGTATGTGCTTGACAGATCCACATAGAGCACATTAATGTATGTTACAACTCCTTTATACTGTCAAGCGGCTGACATATGAAGCACATTAAAGTTCAGGTCAATAGTTCCAGAAAATTGTGTGACAAAAATATTGTTTGGAAGAACAAACACGGCTCTCCTAGTGCTAGAATACACAAACTTCAAACTGGAAAACCAAGATATTTCATTCTTTCTATTAAAAGCTCATAGGAGCCAGTTTTGCAGGTAACATGTCATATGTACAATACTATCACATTCTAAGGAGAATAGCTTCACAATGTGTAATTAATATTGTAAATTCTATACCTCTGACATTGTGTTGATTGACAAAATAGGAAGCTGCATTTTCTTTTCAGTTAAAGATGGCTGTTTCTTCTTTCCATTTTCTCCTCCATACATTGTCATCTCTGAAATGAAATAAGTGAGACAATCAAAAAACATGTAGTTAACAATATAAAGTAAATATTACCAACATTCTTATTAAACAGGTTCGCGAGATGGTTTATAAATTATAAAAGTTGAAATTGGCAGTAATGACAGTCTGATGAGTCAAGCCTGTTTCATTGATTTTTAAATTTGATAATTTGCTGTCTGTTATATTTGTTTTTGGTTGTAGCTATATATAGATACCAGGCCATTCTTTTTTCTCTCAAATTGTTTACTTTTTATGCTAGGCTAATCATTATTTTCTACGTATTAAAAGAAATATTTTATCAACAAAACTAAGAATAGGGAATGTGTCCATGGAACACAGATAATGCTTCCACTTGTATACAATGTAATAAAGGGACATAATTCAAGAATGGTAAAAGTGACACTTTCCAAATTAGAACTTGATCTGAGTTTTGTGGTAATAAACATTGTGTATAAGTTTCATGACATTTGGTTGATGCAAACTTCAGTACGAGAATAGAAACTAAAAATTCATCAATTATTCCATTTGTAATAAGTTGCCATAACTCTAGAACGGTGAAAGTAATGCCACAAACTTGAGCTGTATTTTTTGGCAATAAGCATTGTGTATAAGTTTCATATCATTTTGTAGTGGCAAACTAAAGTTAAATAAAATACTTCGCTACCAGCCTGATACGACCACAGAGGTTGGACCCTGAACAGTTGGGCCAAATTTGGACACAATATTCAAGCTTCATACTGTCTGAATTTGGATTGTAATCAAATTTTTTACATAATATAGGTTACTGACACAAAATAAATGTGGTCAAAGATCTTATAAATCTATTGCGCAATGCTGTGCAATTGAAGATGTCTTTGGTACATTAAACCGAAGAATAAATTTGCCAGACAAGTGTAAAACTTAATGCCTCCTCCTCCACCTCAAGGGCATACAATATATATATATATAATTTAGATAAACATGTTCAAATAACATCAAAACAGATAATTCTAATACATGATTTGTTGCTCCCAATATAACACAAAATTAGTTCTGTATCAACACAATGATAATGTAACTTTTGATGGACATGTACCTCATTTTGACAACTATTAATATAGCTTTCTAACGCATAAACTGTTGACAAAAGTTTAAATTGAGGATTTTAAAGAAATTAAGCTTCAAAAGTGGATGACATTTCATATATTAAGCAGGTTTTATATCATAGTGACTGAAGTATTTGTAAAGTGCACTTCAAACAGCTACTTAGTAAGCAGTATAGGATACAAGAGGGGATTGAGGAAGTTATATGCCTTTGATAATCATACAGATCCAGGAAAATATACATGGCCTTTAATACTTGTTACACAAGCTATATTTTCCAGTGAATTCATAACTATTATGCCTTTAACATTGATTCAAAGAGGTTCATTTAATGCTCCACGGAATAAAACTGTAAAGATGTTTATGATATACTTGTACATGTACATGAAAAAGAACAAATTCTGATATTGCCTTTTCTATTAAACAGTTAGTGCCTGTACATGTACATAATCAGTTTTCCGTAATCACATACAGGCCAATTATGTAAAGTAATCATAAAACTGCCTAAAGCTTGTTTTTACATTTATTTGTTAATTAAAATTGTCACAATATATATAACAGGAAAAGTTTTTTGAATTTCATCTGAATAAAAGGAATAAAATTTTAATTTTATAAAGGCATAGTACATTTTTTAGCTTTTAAAAGTAGAATCGTGAGAGTAAGGGCATCAATCTCACATCACCTTTTTTTACTTCAGGTAAGCAGGAATACTGAATGTCTTACTGAATGTTCTATTTTACTCATAAATTAAAGGTTATTTTTATGATTGTTAAAATCCCTCTTTTAGGAAATTTTAGAACTTGTTTCTATGATAACTATCAAAATTAATTGGATGTAACAGACAGCAGGTTATGAAATCTATTACAGTTTATCATCACAGGTAAACATTTACCTACAGCTGATTTCTGTAATAAACCTTTAAGGTCTTCTACTATTATATAACATTAACTCAATCATGATAAACCATATTATCTAACAGCCATTCAAAAGAAATTAAAGCATGAAAAGGGTCAGAATGTTAGTCCCTCATTACCTGAGAAACAAACTTTTATTTAACAGAATGTTGGTCCCCCATTACCTCAGAAACAAACTTACATTTAACAGTCAGGGGTATGACTTAAATAAGTGATTTCATTATCACCTATTTTAGTGATTTGAAAATTTAGTTATCACCTATTCATGCTATCTTAGTGATTACTCTAAAAGCATATTTCATTAGTTTTTTTTTAATTATTAGTAAAAGTGTTAAATCAAGTTTTTGTGGTCAATTGTTTAACTCCAAATAACAATTTGTACAAAATTTGACTAAAACTTACAATTACAAGTACAATATTTCATCAGATTTTCTGCATAATTATTTCTGAGGGCTTCAATACAGGGATGATTTTGCTTTAAAATAACAGAAAATTATCAAATAACCTAAAATCAAAAAGGAAAATATTTGATAAAAATTCTCCCAGACAATTTTGTTGAGTGAGGTAAGTTAACTCATATTCAGTCAAAGGGCTGATATTTTTCTGACAGGTTTTCAAAATTGCATGAATCAAGTTAACCATACCCATAGGCAGATCCAATCCAATGGGGGGGGAGGGGGGGGCATGCACCCCCCCTTTAGTGGGAAAAATTTGGTTGATTATATAGGGAATCATTGAAGCATGACTGGAGCGGGCCCCCCCTTAGGAAAAGTTCTGGATCCGCCACTGATACCCCACTTGTAATTCAAAGTATCAAAAAAGAGGAAGTAACAAGGTGAATGCTATATAACTTCTACAGTTTGGTATTAACAAATATAATGTTGGTAAGTGACTTTATAGAATTCCTACACCAGTACCATACAAGCGCCCTTTTACTCTGAGATTCAATCTTGGGAACTTGCATTTTCTGGGTTTTGCATGCAATTTCACTAAAAATATGTGTAGTTCTTCATATGCACTTTCACACAATTTGAATCTAAAACATTCATGATTTTGTTTCTAACTTTAATTTTGATGATACCATATTACTTTAAATGGTCCAAGGTCAAAAGTGTTTCACACTTAAATAATTATGATATACATGTATATACTTCATGAAGTTCATATTCATAGTTAACACATTTAAAAAATAATCTCTGAAAAAGAAATGTTCTCAGCAGTGTCTTGTAATAGTTTTGAAGTATTTGTTTGAAATTACTGTTAAAAGACAAACATGAATTTTATTTTTGCTCAAAAAATATATATGGGTAATACATGTAGTAATTACTAGTATGTGAAGGGAAAGAATTTGTGGTTATAAATAAGAAAATGTTTAATGATGTGTCACTTGAAATAATTTTACAGGAAAAACACTCATAAAACAATTCTTTATAACACGAAAAACTGCACATATTTCAGAGTAACATTTGTTTTATCAATAATAATAAGTCATTTGTAAGTCATTATAAGATAAGATCTGAAATATGATGATGACACATTTAAAAAAAAAAACATGTTGTAAACAGAAGCATACATATTATATATATCATAATTTTTCATGATAAAACAAAGAGGCCAATGGCCGAAACGTCTGAACAATTGGTTTATTTATACAATTATAAAACAAAGAGAAATAGAAATAAAACTTCAAAAACATGTATATCAATAATTTGCCTAATACATGTACAAAAAATGTATGTATAAAAAGTCAATAACATTTACAAAATTTGTATGGGCCTTACTGTGAAGACTAAATTAGACGAGGATAGACGTATTTACTCTTGTATGCAAATTTGTCCGCTATTACAAAAAATAACACAGGTTCCCGTTAACTTTGACATCACAACTAAAAAGAGATTGTTGCTGGATGTCAAACGGTTATTCGGAGGTGATATCAGGTCATCCGGAGGCAAAATGCAGCTAAATACCAAAAGTGTTAATACGCGTTTATTCATTTCAGGCAAATACAGTTATTTACTCAAATGACACATTGAATATAAATAAATATCTCTGTGAGTCTGTCCTCATTATTTGAAATATGAAATGTATCTAACTTTAAACAACAAAAATTACTGAGTTTATCATGTTTATTGAAATGGTTCAGAATATTTTGTCAAGTTAATTTACATAAACAATTCAAACATTGAAAAAAATATACAAAATTATTGAATTAAATTAATATGATGCCAGAAAGGTATCCAGATAAATCTTATATCATTAGACATAAGGATTTGCATATTATAATCAAATTAAAGTAAATGGTCACAGTTCCTTAATTACATTTACTTAACTACAACTATATATTGTAAATTGACGTCAAAATGCAACGTCAACACGTTAAATATCTAACATAATCGATCGATAAGTATCGTTACGCTTTAACTTTACTAATTTACCGTTAATAAAATTAAAATCAAATATAATCGATCCTCATATTTATTTCTCTTCAAATTATCTTAAATCTAATAATCTTTACTTCGAGCCAAAAAAAAATCGCAACAAAAAGACGTCAAACAATGATCAACCGTTTTCAAAGTAAAGGTCATTGATCCTTCCGTCGGACTGTCAACAACCGACGGTGGCCTTCGTTCTCAACAATATTTAATTCATTAAGTAATATAATCCGCTACTAGTTTGATATAATAATTAGAAACTCACCAATTTATTATTTAAAATAAAAACGAGCAAAATGACTATATTTTTAAACATCACATGGCAAACCGATGTTTTCGGTTGACAGCTTTGCCTACCATTGCGATACAAAATGGCGTCTGTTCTGAAGGTTTCTGGCGGACATCCGGGGTCTTTGCTTACTTTCGAGCCAAATTGATTACTCCCCTTTGACCAGTGCGTGCAGTTATGGATTTAATTTTTTTTAAGTATTTTTTTTTTTGCTATCTTAGACATTATATTATATGCTATCAATCATTGTACTCTTTTTATGTTTTTTATTTATGTTTTTAAGTTAGTTACATAAACGGATAAAAAAAATATGAAACCACGGATTGTTTTTTTTTCGATTTTCGACTTTGATGATTTTTTATATTGACAGGATTGTTCGTGGTTTTTGGATTTTCAAAATATTATTTACTTTAGATTAAAACCGTGCGAGAACTTATAATTGGTTGTGAAATTTCTAGTAAGGAAATTTTAATTGTAAAGGGGGGAAAAATCAAAGAAAATAGAAATAACAATTCAAATAGATTCGAAAAAGATAAAGTATGATAACTAAAAAAAAATAATTAATGAATTTTAGAAATTAATAAAATTTGTAAATGAATATATATCTTTATTTCTCAACAACCCAAATTACATTGATAAAGCAGACTTACATTAATTTATAAATCTTATTTCCGATGATTTTACCTAGAAAGGTGACATAAGATTGAGCAATGTATAATTCTGTCTTTTGGGTAACAATATAGCTTTACATTAACTAAATCTAATTACTAGAGTTCTTTTTAATCACACATTAAAGGTGGCGTTCAGAAATAAAGGTGATAAACCGCCTGAAAACATTACAAATGAATCTTAAGAAAAGAATTCGAAAATATTTCTATTGTCCTTCAAGAATAATCCTGTTTAATTATTCCTGTATATATGAAGTTATGATTTATCTAATATTAATTTATTGCTTTTCCATAAGTTAACCGAATTACACTCCGTCAATCATACAAATCTTAATCTTCGCTAGCCAAGGGTTACGATCCAGTCAGACGAAGGGACTCAGTGGATTGTAAGCTCTGGCTAATGAAGATCATAAATCTATGAGAGAAATCTGCTTTTGCAGTCTATGTTACAATATCATTATTGTCGAGCCTTCGACTTTAGTCGAAAAAGCGAGACTAAGCGATCCTACATTCCGTCGTCGTCGTCGTCGGCGGCGGCGTCCACAAATATTCACTCTGTGGTTAAAGTTTTTGAAATTTTAATAACTTTCTTAAACTATACTGGATTTCTACCAAACTTGGACAGAAGCTTGTTTATGATCATAAGATAGTATCCAGATGTAAATTTTGTAAAAATAAAATTCCATTTTTTCCGTATTTTACTTATAAATGGACTTAGTTTTTTCTGCGGGGAAACATTACATTCACTGTGTGGTTAAAGTTTTTAAAGTTTTAATAACTTTCTTAAACTATCCTGGGTTTGTACCAAACTTGGACAGAAGATTGTTTATGATCATAATATAGTATCCAGAAGTAAATTTTGTAAAAAAATAAATCCATTTTTTCCGTATTTTACTTTTAAATGGACTTAGTTTTTCTGCGGGGAAACATAACATTCACTCTGTGGTTAAAGTTTTTAAAATTTTAATAACTTTCTTAAACTATCCTGGGTTTGTACCAAACTTAGACAGAAGCTTATTTATGATCATCAGATAGTATCCAGAAGTAAATGTTGTAAAAAGATAACTCCATTATTTTCTGTATTTTACTTTTAAATGGACTTAGATTTTCTTCCAGTTAACATTACATACAGTCTGCAGTTAAAGTTTTTAAAACATTTATTAGATTCATTAACTATCCTAATTTTTTTTTATCAAACTTGGACAGAAGCTTCTTACAATCATAAGATAGTATCAAGAGGAATATCTTTATTGATTTTTTTCCTCATTTTTGTTGAGCCTGCGATTTACAGCAAAAGTAGGCGAGACACTGGGTTCCGCGGAACTCTTACAAATTTTATAGTATTTGTATGTATTTAAAAAAAAAAAAAAATTAAAAAAAAATTGACTGCATTTTTGACAAAACGTCAAAATACAGCTAAATTCTCTGAACTTATGCATACGTCAAGTACAAGAAAGCCAGTTCTGAAGAAGCTTTGCTCTTTTATAAAACATATAAATTCTTGAGTTTGTACTCCTGGCTTGTAACTAATGAAAACTCTTTCACTTGTTTTGTACATATTGTAAATATTTAATGTTTGTATTTCTATCTCTGTACCGATGTAGTGCATTGGCTTTTTGAGAATAAAGATGTATATCATATACAAGAACTAGTTATGATAACTGTCCAATAAAGATATATATCATATACAAGAACTAGTTATACTAACTGTCCAATAAAGATATATATCATATACAAGAACTGGTTATAATAACTGTCCTATAAAGATATATATCATATACAAGAACTAGTTATAATAACTGTCCTATAAAGATATATATCATATACAAGAACTAGTTATAATAACTGTCCTATAAAGATATATATCATATACAAGAACTAGTTATAATAACTGTCCTATAAAGATATATATCATATACAAGAACTAGTTATAATAACTGTCCAATAAGATACATATTATATACGAGAAATAGTTATAATAACTGTCCTATAAAGATATATATCATATACAAGAACTAGTTATAATAACTGTCCTATAAAGATACATATCATATACAAGAACTAGTTATAATAACTGTCCAATAAGATACATATTATATACGACAAGTTCCCGTTAAAGTTTTAAAATTGTGCCAGTTCATATCGCACATTATTATTTGTATTTAAATAAAATTGAGAATGGAAAAAGGGAATGTGTCAAAGAGACAACAACCCGACCATAGAGAAAACAACAGCAGAAGGTCACCAACAGGTCTTCAATGCAGCGAGAAATTCCCGCACCCGGAGGCGTCCTTCAGCTGGTCCCTAAACAAATATGTATACTAGTTCAGTGATAATGAACGCCATACTAAACTCCAAATTGTACACAAGAAACTAAAATTAAAAATAATACAAGACTAACAAAGGCCAGAGGACTTGGGACAGGCGCAAAAATGCGACGGGGTTAAACATGTTTATGAGATCTCAACCCTCCCCCTATACCTCTCGCCAATGCAGAAAAGTAAACGCATAACAATACGCACATTAAAATTCAGTTCAAGAGAAGTCCGAGTCCGATGTCAGAAGATGTAACCAAAGAAAATAAACAAAATGACAATAATACATAAATAACATCAGACTACTATAGCAGTTAACTGACATGCTAGCTCCAAACTTCAATTAAACTGATTGAAAGATTATGTCTTCATCATATGAATATCAGGCACAATCCTTCCCGTGAGGGGTTTAGTATCATACCATCATAACATATATGAGAAGAACATAACCCGTGTCATGCCAACAACTGGTTTTTAAATAAATGTTTAGTTCCGATGCAAAGACCCTATAAGTGAATCAATATTAACGCCAAAATATGCAATCTTTAATGACCTGACAACAGTATCGTAACTATATCCCTTCTTAATAAGTCTATTTAAAGGTTTAATAGCATGTATTTGAACTCTCTGTTGTTATAAGCCATATAACCTATGTCATGTTTAACAAATTTTGAGAATGGTGCAAGCGTCGTAACTGATGTTCGGTTTGACTTTTTTATTGTATAAATTTCAAGATTGTAATAGTTTAATCTAAGAAGACTTAAAAATGATTCAATTAACATCAGAATCTTGCTGAGGAAGGATGTCAGAAATATTTATAAATAATTACATTTATAGTTACCTTTTTGTATTTGGTGTTTGTTGTGTACACTTTTTTAGGCGTTTATATAATTTATTAATTGTGTACATGTATCGTCACTCGTAACGATACAGCGCCCTCGTGGGGAAAATCGTGGACTACTATTTAGACGTTTTATATACAACTCGTCTAAACATGAACCCAACAATGTTAGATCTGTAAATTTGCGAGAGCAAATTTTTTGTTCTTCCCTCGCCGGGATTCGAACCCATGCTACTAAGATATCGTGACACCAAATCGCCTGCACTGTAGCCGTCCCGCTAGAACACACGACCTCCTGGGCTTCATAAAAATGAAGCTTTTGGTGGCCGGGTGTTACCTTTCCACGTTAGTAAAGGATCCTACAAATTAATGTAAGATACAGTCACAGGAAATAATTATATTTATATATAAGTACGTTTGAGCCAGTGACATCTGTTGTATAGTTGTCACTGGCTCAGACGTACTTATATTATAAAATGACTGAACAAATAGTCAAAGATAAATCTTACGGGGCGATGGATCATAAAATTATGATTCAGTACACTACAAAATATAATATATAACAAGTCTTAAAGAATACATCACCAAAGAACACAAAAAAACGAACAATATCATTTTTTTTATATAAATAAGGCCGTTAAGTTTTCTCGTTTTACATTGTCTTATCGGGGCCTTTTATAGCTGACTATGCGGTATGAGCTTTGCTCATTGTTGAAGGCCGTACGGTGTCCTATAGTTGATAATGTCTGTGTCATTTTGGTCTCTTGTGGACAGTTGTCTCATTGGCAATCATACCACATCTTCTTTTTTAATATGTTTGATATTTCGGATATATATAACAGATATCCTTCTTCGGTAATAACACGATATCAACTTGATGAATCATGTCAATTTTTCAAATTAAGACACTATCAAAATCTTGAAATTTATACAATTTAAGCGAATATTACAGACGCTGGTACTAATTTAAAATTTCCAAACAAGACGCAAAGACTACAAAGATATGCCAAAATAAAAATAGTTATTTGCGATGTGAACTGGCACAACTCTAAATTTCCAAAGGTGGTGACAGTTGATATGTTAAAACAACTGCGTGGAAATTCAATAAACAGTCCTGACTGATCTAAGCTGGTTAAATATTTAAAATATGACAACGGTAGAACAATTGCAACAGAGACTGCGTATTTTAACATCCCAAATATATAGTAATTTGATGATAAGAAAAATTATTAATAAATTTTTACTAAGGGTAAGTAATTGAACGTGGCTGCGTATTTACACATCCCTGCCAACTGTAATTTAAGAAATAATTCCTTCATGTCATGCTCTATGCTCATTTTAACATGGGTAGGCATTATATTTGTCGATATTTTACACTGAGCGTTAGCGAGGTGTAAAATGTGGTCAAATATAATGCCTACCCATGTCATGCTCTATGCTCATTTTAACATGGGTAGGCATTATATTTGTCGATATTTTACACTGAGCGTTAGCGAGGTGTAAAATGTGGTCAAATATAATGCCTACCCATGTTAAAATGAGCATAGAGCATGACATGAAGGAATTATTTCGATTTTAATAGGACAAATATAGTATTTTTATAGGTCGAAGCGTACTAAATTACCGTAAAAATGTTTGGCTGTTCCCGTTTCCTCCTCAAGGAGTCTGTGCATTGCATTTCATATTGATAAGTTTAAAAACTACGAGCAGGATAAATATATGTTGTTTCATAAAAATATATAATAAAAGTTTATGTTAGCTGCATTAACGTATATATTTTAAAGGATAACGATGAAAATAACGTTAATATAAACAGTAAGTCCTTGCGCATGTGTCAAACATATTTTTTGTGCTGATTAGAACACGGCTTTGTTGACATAGCGTAAAAAGGACGTCATGTTAGAATAATATATATATATAAAGTGCCTAGAAAATCAATCTAACGATATTGAAGTAGATCTGATTCTTAGCTTCCTCCCCGGCGCCGGGGCTGGAACCTGTACTTTTTTTTCTACTGACTTCTACGACAACACCGCCTAGATTGCGCAGAGACCTTATCCGGCCCCTCCTCTAACTCTAGCTTATAAAAAATAAGCTTTCATATATATATATATATATATATTTGTATATATTTTTGTTATATATATAACAAAAATAGGAATGGAAATAGGGAATGTGTCAAAGAGACAACAACCCAACGAAAGAGCAGAAAACAGTCGAAGGCCACCAATGAATATTCAACGCTGTGAGAAAATTCCACACCCGGCCGGAGGCAGACTTCAACAGGCCCCGAAACAAAATGTGTTCAATAAAAATGGACGTCACACCAAACTTTACAAAAAAATTAATGAACTAAAACAAACAAAAAAATACAAAACTAACAAAATCTAGAGGCTCCTGACTTGGAACAGGCGCAACAAATGCGACGGGGTTTACTGTGACATGTTTTTCGAGATCTAAACCCCCTATACGGTTTACCTCTGGCCAATGTAGAACAAACAAACACAAAACAACACGCTCAGTAGAACCCAGTTTAAAAGATTTCCGAGTCCTATGTCGGAATAGGTACATTATTATCTTAATACAGTTTTACATCAAATGTTAAGTTTTACATACAGATTTTTATCTTTATTAATTTGTTAACATATCACTTTTCTTTTTCTTTTGCTGGTTGAATTTATGAAAACTAGCATACTATTTAATTCACTTTAGTCATAAATCTATGGTTATAGTATGGTATCAGATTTCTGTTTTGCTCTTTTCCAATTATTTTTGCGCATATAATATTGTTGTAAAATGATGCCCTTTATGGGTTCTTGATTAGATTAATAAAAAATCTTAGTTTATCTGGTCTTATACACCTTCAACGAATGCCGTTGCCACATTTAAAAAGAAGAGCAGTAACAATCAGCCATTGTCAAATTTTGTTCCGCTGATCCCTATACATATGTTATCTTGATTAAGATTTTGTCTTTTAGTAAAATTATGAATTGCCAAAGACAAATTCAATATAACACATATATATACTTGTTTGCAGTATATTTAATGTAAACATGCAAACTTGTGTGACGCATTAACTGATTATTTAACATTACGTGACTCGTCTGATCATATATCGGCTTTAAGTAATATGTCGTATGAAAAGTCAAAATGATGTCATTTTGCATGTTATAATATTTATTATAACACAAAAGCTAATTTGCATACATATACTTCGTTGTAATAAATAAATCACAGAGTTATTTGCGCTATAAAAGTAAGAGATAATATATCAAACAATAGAATGTATATGAAGAATTATTAGATATGCTTCAAAATCTATGTTTTTTAATTCGGTTTCAGTGTCTTAAAGACTGCGACTATTAAAGTAAAGATTTTGTTTGGACTGTGACTATCAAAGAGTCGCTGTAACCCCTACCTTGGGCCTGGTCAAGTCTGTGTCGTTATATTTTTTTTTAACTTTCATGCATGAAATTAACATTTATAAGAATGGTCGGTATTCAAAATATTCAAATTCCATTACTGTGTTTAAACTTCCTTGAAATTCTCACAATTTGGGAAAATCTTCTCCATGAGCAAGAGATAATCTAACTAGAAGAATAAGGTATTGGCAGTTAGAGGAATTCCTGGACAATCATATCTTTAAATCTTAGCTTTTTAAAAGAGTAGCCTTTTTTCAACTGTTTCCCATTTCACATAAACGTCTTTACAAAACATTCGTCTGTTTTTGTTTTATTCTGTTTGTATCGATCTGATGAGTTAAAGCTCTTTTCGACTGCTTTTTCAGTTTGTTTTCATGTCGTAATGTTGTACCACCGTATCAGGTTAGGGGAGGGTTGGCACCTTCAAAGACGTTTATCCCCGCCACAGTCTTAATGTGCCTGTCCCAAATCTGGCTCTTTGCTGTAGTTCAGTGGTTGTCGTTGGTTTTTGAATGTCATATTTGTTTTTCGTTAATTGTTCTGTCGTCATTGAAATTAGGCTGTTTGTTTTATCAGTTGAATATTTTCACATTTTTTGTGTCGGGCTGCTTTATAACCATCTTTCTATATTTTTAATTGATAGTCATCTACTTGTTTTGTTAATCAAATACTTTTTTCAAAATTGATTTCTCTCACGAGGAAGTGGACGTTTTCATCACTTTCTTTCGAGAAACACATGCGGAGTTGAACTTAGTACCGTCCGAACAGGTCTTATCAATATCTCGATCCTAATTTGTTTATGCAATGGAATTTTCATGAGTAAGTAGTTTCAGCTGTTAACAGCTTTTTATGATTTGCCATTGATCTAATCGTAAATGAATGTGATGCATGTGGTTATAATATCTTTAAGCTGCAATATAATTTTGTATGTATACTAAACCTTTAAGGCTTATTAAGAAAACGATACATTTTTTCTGTGGTTTTGGTGGCAAACTTTCTCGTTCTTTCCTGTAATCTTTGTGGTTGACTTATGTATAAGAGCACATTATTTTGTTTATTATTTTGTAGATCTATATTATGTTTATATAGCTATACATGCATCTTTTTTCTGAATAAGGAATTTTAACTTACCTCTTCTAACCTTATTCAGCTCAGCCTATTCAATATGTCTACAACGTGTCATTCTACGGAGAATGTTGCGTGACAATTCCTGGAAATTTAATATCGGTAATATTTTATACATGGTTTCCGTATAGTAAGCTTATCAATCACCAAAATATTGATATTGGTTTATACTGATTTCTGTACGTATCACATGATCTTGGAATGACTTTCATCATGTAAACTCGAGACCGTGGCTAAACGTAACAAAAAACGTGTTTAATAATAATATTGAATGCTGGTATTCATCCATACATTACATTTTTAAAAAGCTGAATATTCATAATGTGGAGGTAAAGCTCAACTTTTTTATCAAGTCAGTTAATCAAAAACTTTGTAATAGTTTTGTAAAATTTTGGAACACAAAAAGAACAGATACAAAGAGATAAAGTCACATTTGTGATGTTCAAATCAAGGAACAAAATACAAAATAATGGTAACGACAATTGTAATTGGTAATCTATAAAGGCATCCCAAATCATGATGGCGTCCTTAAAATCATCATGGTTCAATAGCTTCCTTGCCAGTAACATCACTCGCTATATCAAATCACTGTTGGAAATAAGAGCTTTTGAATTGGCAGATAATGATGTCCTTTTCATGTGATGCTATGTTTATACATAGAAATGGAAAGCTCACCATTACGGGCGCTCAAATGATATCTTTTGTCGTTACGTTTAGTTCTCAATGGTAGCTTATAGTTAGTTTCTAGATTTAAGCAAAATTATGAAGCAGACCCTGCTGTATATCTAGTATTATTAGTTTGATCAAGGATTTGTATAGTTTACTATACAAATCCTTGGTTTAATGGAATAGATGTGATCAACATGTTCCCAATATTTTGTGTGACTACAACATCTAAATAGCGAAACGTGCGTGAAGTTAAAAGATAGTGACAGCTTATTCTTAATCATTGTAAGTAAGCAAGTAAGTAATGACTTTATTTACAGAGGGTGACTAAATTAGCTTTCGCTAATCTACCTTGAGGCCCTCACAAAGAACAAACAGTACAAATATTACAAAGCTTACAGTTTCTAACATATTATGTAAATGCACTATTCATACTAACTATAAACTGTCTGTAGAACAAGAGAAAAATAAATTCATTGATATATATATACATAACATTCAAATCATTAGAATATTTGAGTAAGTTGTTATAAATCATTTATAGACAAGAAATCAACACATTTTTGTTTAAAAGTGTCCAGGTTTTCACAACATTTTATTTCATTTGGTAGTTTATTCCAAAGTATAGATGAGCTATATGCAAAAGATTTCTTCATTGAATTTGTTAGAAACTTGTTTTGGATATAGACACAAGTAAAGAAGCAGAAATGCTACAATCACATTAGGAATGCCATTTAAGTAGTTTGAAAACAAAATATCAAAAATGAAGAAGAGGAGGAAATTACAAAGAGGCTATCAAAATTATAAGTCGAAGAGAAACAGAAAACATTATTGCAAAAACAACAACACAGACAAAAAGACAAACAACTGTCTCTAAAACGGTCAACAAACTAGTGATGTGAATTACTTAACTTTTGATGCAACATTGTAAGCAGTAATTTTCTATCAATGAATTAAAGAATCATATGAATGTCAAGCTCTAGCATATCGTGTAGACTCTCATGGTTCTAGTCTAGATGCAGGTCATCTTATGAAGCACACTTTTGACCTGTCTGTCAGTGTGATACATAGTCCAAATAATTATGACTTCTGGCAAGGCTCTTTTATAATTTTCTGAAAAGGCGTCATAATCATTTGGACTATGTGATACGGATAATCGATAATGCAAGTCTCATCGTTAAGTTCATGTGGACTGTCAATTATCTGTGATAAAAAAAAGCAAAAAAAAAAGCGTGTAATTAACCCGGTAAGTTCGAGACCACTTCACTAAATGAAAAGCATAATCGTTTGAAAATCGCGCCATACAAAACTCTGAATGCTCGTAAAAGGGAAAGAAACTATTCTATGCGGTGTTTGAGGGAAATCAATCTGTGAAAGAGTTCATGGTATTTGATCGTTTTTTTGCCATGGCATTTTCAGTTCGTTTCTGATTTACATAAATATTAACACAATAAATAACGATTTAAGCAAAGTTCTATTGAAATGTTTAGAAGAGTTTCATTTTTCAAGCATAAAATACACGTGAAATGTGAACAACAAACCTAATGCAGGAAAATGATAATGTATGAATGTAAATTTATTAGCACGAACACAAATGGTTATTGCAACAAAATAATGACAAAGTACAATAATATGCATGATATAACATGTATTTTGTCGCTTCTGTGGAAAGACAAAAAAATATATAAACAAAGAAGGGCTCGAATCATTATGAGATGTAAACATAATTTTGGTTTGAAATTTGTATTTAGTCTACCGTACGCGGAAAAAAAAGTAAAATCACCGAAATACTGTACTCCAAGGAAAATTCAAAACGGAAAGTCCCTATAATCAAATGGCAAATTCAAAAGCTCAAAGTTGAAACACATCAAACGAATGGAAAACAACACTGTCATATTCCTGACCTGGTACACACATGATCTTATATAGAAAATGGTGATTCAAACTTGGGTTTATAGCTAGCTAAACCTCTCACTTGTATTACAGTCGTATATAATTCCATTATATTAACAACGATGTGCGAACAAAATAGGTAAACATGTCAAAAATATAGGGGTACGACAGTTAGCAGTGTTGTAGTGTTAGTCACTATAAAAACCTACAAATATGTAACAAAGAAGCAAAAAAAAATCATACAGCAGGGGCGGATCCAGCCATTTTGAAAAGGGGGGTTCCTAACCCAGGATAAAAGGGGGGGGGGTCCAACTATATGTCCCCATTCAAATGCATTGATCGTCCAAAACAAAGGGGGAGGGGGGTTCCAACCCCCGGAAACCTCCCCCTGGATCCGCCACTGTACAGACAAAGCACATTGTCATATTTTGAGAAATTATAAAATACTGAAATATTGGATTCATATTGTAACTAATAAACCTCATATTGTATATGAAGTTTATAAACTTTTGTACGAAGATGAAAATAATGGTTAAGTTAATTGGGCGTCTAACGTAAAAAAATGGTTATGTAACCTTGGATTTTATGATGTATGGATTTCACAAGATACTAGTAAATTATCATTTGATTGTATAAAAACACGTATTAAAGATCAATTTTTACAAAGCTGGAATACAGCTTTAGAAGAATCAAGGAGGTTATATTAATATAACCTCCTTGGAAGAATGTAACAAACTTTGTATTTATAAACGATATAAACTAGTATTTGGTTTTGAAAAATACTTAGATTTTCATTGTAATGTATCTATGTTAACAAAACTGCGTAGCGGCACACTTAGATTAAATGTTGAAGTTGGTCGTTATCTAAATACTCAAAGAGAAAACAAAATTTGTATATGTTGCAATATGAATGTTTTAGAGAACGAATATCATTTTGTTTTATCATGTCCAGCGTATAGACCTGTGCGTATAGAACTTTTACCTTTATTCTACTGTTCTTGGCCAAATCGGCACAAGTTAGATAATTTATTACAAGCTCATTATAAATCTCTGACAATAAATTTAAATGCAGCTGGGAAAATTAGATCACATATATTGTCATAATATTATTGTATACTCTGTAACTACTGTTCTCTGCTGTTTTTTGTGTGTCATATATTGTATATATTTTTGTTTGCCATAGCATGTATATACATATGCTTCTTGCAAATAAAGTATTCATTCATTCATTCATTCATTCAAAAATGATAGTCAAGAAAACTAGTACAGAGCAGGGACTTTCTACCATATAATACAGAATAGATAGCAAGTCCCTGTACAGAGCCACGTCATATGTTTCAAAGTGGATACACAAAAAGGCATTATAGATACACCACGTTAGCAAGAATGAATGACAAGAATATAACAATTATCATGGATCAATAACAGGGGGTGTATGAAGAACGTCCGTACAGCACACGAGGCACGTCTGGGAAATTAATACACCCATGGAAGTATTATATTGTCAATATAATACTTCCATGTTAAACCACAGGAAATTAATATGGAAAAACTGCCCACTACGCCTTACCCCTAAACAGTATACACAAATATGTACAGCTCAGTTACATTGTAACACCGCTATCATTGTTGCAATGTAATTGGACATCCAAAAATTAATAAATGAATAACTAAAAATATTAATATAATAATAAAAAAAAAGATTAATTCTATTGATATTTTTATCAATACTATAAGTAATATCATTATAAATATTATTATTAATATCATCAAAATACTTATTAATATTATTATAATATTATATTATAAATATTAATTATATTTATTATATATCATTATTATTTATTATACATATTTATATTAATATGTTTATTATTATAATTATGTATTATTAATATTAATTTGTTTATTATTATAATTATATATTATTAATATTAATATGTTTATTATTATAATTATTATTAATATCATTATATATGCATATTACCAGAGACATATAATACAAGATATTCGCAACTCTAGTAATATCAGAGACATATAATACATTGTATTAATATAATATGTCTCTGATATTACTAATATGCATATTATCTTTCATTTTATTTTTAATATTATTGATATGATTTATTATTATTTTTGACATTATGAATATAATTATGATTGATTGATTGTTGGTTGTTTAACGTCCAGTGGCAAATAGTTCATGCATCTTCAGGACCACAATATTATAAAGAATATTATTATTTTTATTAATATCATCAATAATATTATTATTAATTAATGTTATCAATATCTTACTGTTATTGTTATAATTGTTTGCTGTATTGTTGTTATATATTTTTTATAATTTGTTTTCTGTGATTAATATTTCACAAATTAATCGTCATCTATAGAATATAGAAATCAATTATCTTGACTATGTCATCAGACACGTGAATATTTCAATGAAATATTACCAGTATGCAAAATTATCTTTTTCGGATCAAATTAGCTTATATAAACAAAACATCTATATAAAGCTTACAGATACTTGTAAATGTTTTTTTTTATCTCGACACTGTCGAAAAATAAAGCGTCGTATATCTCGACATAAGATTTGTGACGTCATCAAATTATGACAACAGCGAGCACCGACTCCATTCTATATCCGCCATTTTTTAAAAAGAAGCTTCAATGGGACGACATTATGACCGAAGACTTTGACATACATGCATGGATATATGTGCAAAATATGCATAAAATGTGAATAAATACAATAAGTGTGTCATACGAAAGGTGAGTTGTTTGTCTTTATGTAATAAAATGAGCCAAAACATTGTTCGAAGCGGGCGAAGCGGACATGACCTAGCGGCCATTCACTTGCTTTTGTTCTGGGCCCGATACGCAAACACTTCATATGATATACGTAATAGAAATGTAGGTCAATTGCTGTTTCAAATTTTTATTGAATTTTTCAGCAAATCTGTAATTATAATATTGTTAAACTTGTAACTTCCGGTTGCGATCTTCCGAAACGACGTTAGCGCCGGGATTGACGTGAGTTTTAGCGTGTCGTTTAATTGGACGTTTTCGGTCCTTTTTAAACTGAAATAGATTGAAAACAGATATGATAGAGCAATATAGTCAATTCCTTTGTTCTATCTCACAGATCTGTGTCATTGTCATGAAGTAAATACTGGCAAAATTGTAATCATATTATCATGGCAGCTGAAGTATGCTGCTGCACGATTCAATACACCTTATCGATATTTGTCCCTGTCATAATACAAAATATCTGACGCCACAATGGAAAAGTGATTGTTGTATGACGTCAATAGTTCAAGCGAGACAGATTTTCGGGTCAGCTGGGAATAGCGATAAGATGTATAGTTAACGCATCAATGTAAATATAACGGAATTTGATGAGACTGTCATCAAAGTGAGAGGGTAAGCGCTATAAAACCAGGTTTAATCCACCATTTTCTACATTTGAAAATACCTGTACCAAGTCAGGAATATGACAGTTCTTGTCCATTTGTTTTGATGTGTTTTGTTATTTGATTTTGCCATGTGATTATGGACTTTCCGAATTGATTTTCCTCTGAGTTCAGTATATTTGTGATTTTACTTTTTATGTATACACCTTATCACTATTTTGTAATCTGTCCCCGTTCCCCTGGAGAATCTGCCTTCTTGAACTATTGAAGTCGTACAACATGTACAACAATCACTTTTCTGTTGTGGCGTCTATATTTTCGGATATTTCGTATTATGACGTAATTAAATTACGGGAACCTTTGTGAATTCCAGTAATGGCGGACAAATATCGATAAGGTGTATTATAGATAAGATGCATTAGATGTATGATTCAATCATCAATTTAATTTAAGATTATTTATATTGTATTTATATTTTGGCACTGGTTTCTATGAATCCAGGTCCGTTCGCCCTGATACCTGTTCACCCTGATAACTGTTCGCCCAGGGTCAATTCGCCCGGATTTTTATTTTTTTTCTAATTGTTGTCCAGTTGCAAAATGTTAATTATTTGAACAGAATATGTTAAAGTTTGATGAAAAATTTACAGAATATTTGTATTGCCGCAACCAATTTTATTGTTCCCTTCATTATTTGCATAGTAGAATACTGGAATACAATGTATTAATTTATCTTAATTGATATTTGTTAACAAAATAATTGTTTTTAGTCCCACTATAACTGCATGATACATAATTTGATACTAGTCTCAGAATATGATAAATGAACTTGTTAATTCTTTTCATTTACAGTTCGTACATCATTGTTTTTATTAATTCCAAGCTGTCTAGTTTATCAAAACAAAATGTTTGTGTTTAGAATCTAATTATTAATCCATCAACAGACAAGTATCAATTGTATCACAACTATCAGTAAGAATTAATATGTCATTGAACAATTACCGATCCTAAACAAGCCATCAACTTTTAAATATTTCCATATGTTTTCATAAATTTCAACAATATATACCATATAAACATCTAAATAAGTTTATCCAACTTCAATGCCCTGAATATTAATAATTTTTTATTAGAGCGAACAGACTCTATGGGCGAACGAACTCAGGGCGAACGGACCCAGGTCGTACATGTAATTAGGGCGAACGGACCCGATACCGGTTTCTATGAAATGTAACAATAATTAAAAGTTATTGTTACATTTGAGTCTTATTTCTGGAAAGTAGGTTGTGTTGAGAACAGATAAGATACAAGTACCAATAAAATCTGTGTCTTCAGTAACGTTTTGTCATTGTTACATTAATGCACCTCAATGTATGCTGTGACCTACATTGTATCTAGGCTGTCACTAGTAATATTTAGAAAAATAGATAACATGTTTTAGTCTGACTTTGTGAAACTACAAAGACAGCCATCACAAACGAGTAGTGTATCAATGTTTGTGTGGGTTTTACAGATTACAGAGGGGTGGATTTAGGGGTGTGGGGGTAAGGGCCTGGGACTCCCTCTTTTGTGGAAAATTTCATTTCCTGTAATAGATTTTGAACCTGCAGTATCAATTGTTAACATGATGTTGTCAAATAATACATGAAATATATGGTGAGTCTTTAGTGCTTATGGTGAAGCTTGAAACCTTAAATTTACATGTATTAAAAAACCTGTTAACCAGTTTATGATTTGAAGAGCTTTTAAAATATCAGAACTGCTAAAAAAACTGAAGTCAATCCTGCTAAAAACCAGCCGGTCAATATTAGGATTATTATAGAAGGAATCATCTATTGGTACAAAATAATTTACATAGTAAACAATTAATTCCACTGTACTAGAATCATTTGTATGTTTGCTCTAAATGTGCATGAAATACTTGCAACTGGACAATAAGCAATTTTTGTCAAAAGTTGATTTTTATGTAACAGAATAAATTAACAATGTTGATAATCATTAACTACTGGCATTTAACAAACCCAAGTTAATAAATTACCATTTCATCAACTGTGTCCCCCATCATAGAATTGGCGTAAACTTTATTGATTTCATCTAGGACATACATGAATTAGCTCTAGGCGTTTAATAGTGGACACTTTTTGGCGAATATTTTAACAATTATTGGACACGTTTGTGGGTTATGAAATCAGACACGTTTGGGCAATATTGAATATATTACGGACACGTTTGAGGAACATAGACAAGTTTGGGGGAAGGTCATGTTTTAGGGTGTGTTACATACATCATGTACATATTTGCTATCACCTGGGCCTCTTCATCATTGTCGTATGAAAAGACATTTGGTTTCCGGACAATAACATTAGTTTAAGTGTATGGTTATTTAAGAAGGTTGGGATTCATTTTTAGGTAAAGATTGCATGAAATGCAATCAAAACCTTATGGGACTGACTTGAAATCTAAATCTTCCAAGGCTGATCACTACCTTTTTTGATACACAAAATATAGTGCATTGAATATAACATTCTATACATAGTATCCATGAACCTTTCCAGACATTTATCGATGTAATATATGCTCAGATATTCAAGGTACAAAATGATGTTTCACTCAACAAGAAAATTACATAACTTTTGCAAGGTGCAGGAATCTTATGTCTGTTCTAAAAATATGAATTATGTAATTGTTAACCTTCTCTTTAAAAATTGGAGTTATCTTCCTTTTTGTCCAGAATAGCTGTTAAATCAACAACAACGAATACAATATTTATAGAATAACTAATCGAAGAATTCAAATAGAGAAAAATATTCAATGAGTGACCGAAAAACACATTAATTCACGAATGCGCGTAGCGCATGAGTTAATTATCAGTGTTGTTCAGTCACGAATTGAATATTTTTCAATATTTGAATTCTTTAATTAGTTATTCTTTTTATTACATTGGAAAATGGCTTTTTTAGCTCACCTGGCCAGAAGGGCCAAGTGAGCTTTTCTCATCACTTGGCGTCCGGCGTCGTCCGGCGTCGTCCGTTGTCCGTCGTCGTTAACTTTTACAAAAATCTTCTCCTCTGAAACTACTGGGCCAAATTTAACCAAACTTGGCCACAATCATCATTGGGGAATCTAGTTTAAAAAATGTGTTCGGTTACCCGGCCAACCAACCAAGATGGCCGCCATGGCTAAAAATAGAACATAGGGGTAAAATGCAGTTTTTGGCTTATAACTCTGAAACCGAAGCATTTAGAGCAAATATGACAATGGGTTAAATTGTTTATTAAGTCAAGATCTATCTGCCCTGCAATTTTCAGACGAATCGGACAACCTGTTGTTGGGTTGCTGCCCCTGAATTGGCAATTTTAAGGAAATTTTGCCGTTATATGGTTTTTATCTTGAATATTATTATAGATAGAGATAAACTGTAAACAGCAATAATGTTCAGCAAAGTAAGATCTACAAATAAGTCAACATGACCGAAATGGTCAGTTGACCCATATAGGAGTTATTGCCCTTTATAGTCAATTTTTAACCATTTTTCGTAAATCTTAGTAATCTTTTACAAAAATCTTCTCCTCTGAAACTACTAGGCCAAATTTATCCAAACTTGGCCACAATTATCTTTGGGGTATCTAGTTTAAAAAATGTGTCCTGTGACCCGGCCAACCAACCAAGATGGCTGCCACGGCTAAAAATAGAACATAGGGGTAAAATGCAGTTTTTATACGACCGCAAATTTTGAAAAAATTTTCGTCGTATATTGCTATCACGTTGGCGTCGTCGTCGTCGTCGTCGTCGTCGTCGTCGTCGTCGTCCGGCGTCCGAATACTTTTAGTTTTCGCACTCTAACTTTAGTAAAAGTGAATGGAAATCTATGAAATTTTAACACAAGGTTTATGACCACAAAAGGAAGGTTGGTATTGATTTTGGGAGTTTTGGTCCCAATATTTTAGGAATTAGGGGCCAAAAAGGGCCCAAATAAGCATTTTCTTGGTTTTCGCACTATAACTTTAGTTTAAGTTAATAGAAATCTATGAAATTTTGACACAAGGTTTATGACCACAAAAGAACGGTTGGGATTGATTTTGGGAGTTTTGGTCTCAACAGTTTAGGAATTAGGGGCCAAGAAAGGGCCCAAATAAGCATTATTCTTGGTTTTCGCACAATAACAATAGTTTAAGTAAATAGAAATCAATGAAATTTAAACACAATGTTAATGACTACAAAAGGAAGGTTGGTATTGATTTTGGGAGTTTAGGTCCCAACAGTTTAGGAATTAGGGGCCAAAAAGGGACCCAAATAAGCATTTTTCTTGGTTTTCGCACCATAACGTTAGTATAAGTAAATAGAAATCTATGAAATTTAAACACAAGGTTTATGACCATAAAAGAAAGGTTGGGTTTGATTTTGGGAGTTTTGGTCCCAACATAATAAGGGGCCCAAAGGGTCCAAAATTAAACTTTTGTTTGATTTCATCAAAATTGAATAATTGGGGTTCTTTGATATGCTGAATCTAACTGTCATGACTGTGTATGTAGATTCTTAACTTTTGGTCCCGTTTTCAAATTGGTCTACATTAAGGTCCAAAGGGTCCAAAATTAAACTTAGTTTGATTTTGACAAAAAATGAATCAGTTAGGTTCTTTGATATGCTGAATCTAAAAATGTACTTAGATTCTTGATTATTGGCCCAGTTTTCAAGTTGGTCCAAATCGGGGTCCAAAATTAAAATTTGTTTGATTTCATCAAAAATTGAATAAATGGGGTTCTTTGATATACCAAATCTAACTGTGTATGTAGATTCTTCATTTTTGGTCCTGTTTTCAAATTGGTCTACACTAAAGTCCAAAGGGTCCAAAATTAAACTTAGTCTGATTTTAACAAAAATTGAAATCTTGAAGTTCTTTGATATGCTGAATCCAAAAATGTACTTAGATTTTTTATTATGGGCCCAGTTTTCAAGTTGGTCCAAATCAGGATCTAAAATTATTATATTAAGTATTGTGCAATAGCAAGTCTTTTCAATTGCACAGTATTGCGCAATGGCAAGAAATATCTAATTGCACAATATTGTGAAATATCAAATTTTTTTTTAATTAGAGTTATCTTTCTTTGTCCAGAATAGTAAGCAAGAAATATCTAATTGCAAAATATTGTGCAATAGCAAGATTTTTTTTTAATTGGAGTTATCTTTCTTTGTCCAGAATCAACTTAAATCTTTGTTATATACAATATACAATGTATATTCACTTTTTACTAGCAACTGATAAATTAAAATAATCTTTACCATTCAGTGATAACAAGCAGTTTTTTTACATCTTAATATTTTATGATGTATTTAAATGAGTAGTTATTGTTGCAAACTCCATTAGAAATTTTAATTGAGATTAGTTTTACTACCAACTGATAAATTAAAATAATCTTTACCATTCAGTGATAACAAGCAGTTTTTTTACATCTTAATATTTTATGATGTATTTAAATGAGTAGTTATTGTTGCAAACTCCATTAGAAATTTTAATTGAGATTAGTTTTGGAATAAGGGAAAGGGGGATGTGATTAAAAAAATTGGGTTCAATTTTTCTCATTTGAAATTTCATAAATAAAAAAGAAAATTTCTTCAAACATTTTTTTGAGAGGATTAATATTCAACAGCATAGTGAATTGCTCTAAGAGAAACAAAAATTTTAAGTTCATTAGAACACATTCATTCTGTGTCAGAAACCTATGCTGTGTCAACTATTTAATCACAATCCAAATTTAGAGCTGAATCCAGCTTGAATGTTGTGTCCATACTTGCCCTAACCGTTCAGGGTTCAACCTCTGCGGTCGTATAAAGCTACGCCCTGCGGAGCATCTGGTTGGCTTATAACTTAAAAACCAAAGCATTTAGAGCAAATCTGATAATTGGTAGAATTGTTTATCAGGTCAAGATTTATTTACCCTGAAATTTTCAGATGAATCTGACAACCCATTGTTGGGTTGCTGCCCCTGAATTGGTAATTTTAAGGAAATTTTACTGTTTTTATACGACCGCAAAATTTGAAAAAATTTTCGTCGTATATTGCTATCACGTTGGCGTCGGCGTGTCACGGAATATAAGTTCCTTCATAATATAAGTTCCAAAAGGAATAAATATTCTGGAATATTATTTCCACAGGAATATATATTACAGTATATGTTCCTAACGGAATAAATAGTATAGAATATTTGTTCCAACAGGAAAAGGTATTATGACATTGTTTATAATAAAGTTTCTAGTGGAACTTCTGTTAGGCGGAATAAATATACGTTGACAGCTCGGCGGCGTCGTCGTCGTCGTCCGAATACTTTTAGTTTTCGCACTCTAACTTTAGTAAAAGTGAATGGAAATCTATGAAATTTTAACACAAGGTTTATGACCACAAAGGGAAGGTTGGTATTGATTTTGGGAGTTTTGGTCCCAACATTTTAGGAATTAGGGGCCAAAAAGGGCCCAAATAAGCATTTTCTTGGTTTTCGCACTATAACTTTAGTTTAAGTTAATAGAAATCTATGAAATTTTGACACAAGGTTTATGACCACAAAAGAACGATTGGGATTGATTTTGGGAGTTTTGGTTTCAACAGTTTAGGAATTAGGGGCCAAAAAAGGGCCCAAATAAGCATTATTCTTGGTTTTCGCACAATTACTTTAGTTTAAGTAAATAGAAATCAATGAAATTTAAACACAATGTTAATGACTACAAAAGGAAGGTTGGTATTGATTTTAGGAGTTTAGGTCCCAACAGTTTAGGAATTAGGGGCCAAAAAGGGACCCAAATAAGCATTTTTCTTGGTTTTCGCACCATAACGTTAGTATAAGTAAATAGAAATCTATGAAATTTAAACACAAGGTTTATGACCATAAAAGGAAGGTTGGTATTGATTTTGGGAGTTTTAGTCCCAACAGAATAAGGGGCCCAAAGGTTCCAAAATTAAACTTTGTTTGATTTCATCAAAATTGAATAATTGGGGTTCTTTGATATGTCGAATCTAACTGTCATGACTGTGTATGTAGATTCTTAACTTTTGGTCCCGTTTTCAAATTGGTCTACATTAAGGTCCAAAGGGTCCAAAATTAAACTTAGTTGGATTTTGACAAAAAATGAATCAGTTAGGTTCTTTGATATGCTGAATCTAAAAATGTACTTAGATTCTTGATTATTGGCCCAGTTTTCAAGTTGGTCCAAATCGGGGTCCAAAATTAAACTTTGTTTGATTTCATCAAAAATTAAATAAATGGGGTTCTTTGATATACCAAATCTAACTGTGTATGTAGATTCTTCATTTTTGGTCCTGTTTTCAAATTGGTCTACACTAAAGTCCAAAGGGTCCAAAATTAAACTTAGTCTGATTTTAACAAAAATTGAAATCTTGGGGTTCTTTGATATGCTGAATCCAAAAATGTACTTAGATTTTTTATTATGGGCCCAGTTTTCAAGTTGGTCCAAATCAGGATCTAAAATTATTATATTAAGTATTGTGCAATAGCAAGTCTTTTCAATTGCACAGTATTGCACAATAGCAAGAAATATCTAATTGCACAATATTGTGAAATAGCAATTTTTTTTTAATTAGAGTTATCTTTCTTTGTCCAGAATAGTAAGCAAGAAATATCTAATTGCAAAATATTGTGCAATTGCAAGATTTTTTTTAATTGGAGTTATCTTTCTTTGTCCAGAATCAACTTAAATCTTTGTTATATACAATATACAATGTATATTCACTTTTTACTACCAACTGATAAATTAAAATAATCTTTACCATTCAGTGATAACAAGCAGTTTTTTTACATCTTAATATTTTATGATGTATTTAAATGAGTAGTTATTGTTGCAAACTCCATTAGAAATTTTAATTGAGATTAGTTTTGGAATAAGGGAAAGGGGGATGTGATTAAAAAAATTGGGTTCAATTTTTCTCATTTGAAATTTCATAAATAAAAAAGAAAATTTCTTCAAACATTTTTTTGAGAGGATTAATATTCAACAGCATAGTGAATTGCTCTAAGAGAAAACAAAAATTTTAAGTTCATTAGAACACATTCATTCTGTGTCAGAAACCTATGCTGTGTCAACTATTTAATCACAATCCAAATTTAGAGCTGAATCCAGCTTGAATGTTGTGTCCATACTTGCCCCAACCGTTCAGGGTTCAACCTCTGCGGTCGTATAAAGCTACGCCCTGCGGAGCATCTGGTTGGTTATTATCTTGAAAATTATTATAGATAGAAATAAACTGTAAACAGCAATAATGTTCAGCAAAGTAAGATTTACAAATAAGTCAACACGACCGAAATGGTCAGTTGACCCATATAGGAGTTATTGCCCTTTATAGTCAATTTTTAACCATTTTTCGTAAATCTTAGTAATCTTTTACAAAAATCTTCTCCTCTGAAACTGATGGGCCAAATTAATCCAAACTTATCCACAATCATCTTTGGGGTATCTAGTTTAAAAATGTGTCCGATGACCCGGTCATCCAACCAAGATGGCTGCCATGGCTAAAAATAGAACATAGGGGTAAAATGCAGTTTTTGGCTTATAACTCAAAAACCAAAGCATTTAGAGCAAATCTGACATGGGGTTAAATTGTTTATCAGGTCAAGATCTATCTACCCGAAATTTTCAGATGAATCGGACAACCCGCTGTTGGGTTGCTGCCCCTGAATTGGTAATTTTAAGGAAATTTTGCTGTTTTTGGTTATTGTCTTGAATATTATTATAGATAGAGATAAATTGTAAACAGCAATAATGTTCAGCAAAGTAAGATTTACAAATAAGTCAACATGACCGAAATGGTCAATTGACCCCCTAAGGAGTTATTGTCCTTTATAGTCAATTTTCAACAATTTTTATAAAATTTGTAAATTTTTACTAAAATTTTCCACTGAAACTACTGGGCCAAGTTCATTATAGATAGAGATAATTGTAAGCTGCAAGGATGTTCAGTAAAGTAAGATGTACAAACACATCACCATCATTAAAATACAATTTTGTCATGAATCCATCTGCTTCCTTTGTTTAATAGTCACATAGACCAAGGTGAGCGACACAGGCTCTTTAGAGCCTCTAGTTTAAAGAAATTAATGTAAAACATGAAAGATATATATGTTAACTTTTTTCTACGCATTCACAATTTGTTTTGATCTGCCGTTATCAACAACTTAACAACTCCTATTGTTGTATTAGGTCAGAGAGTGAAATAACCACGTGTGAAATTATCGGTTTTTATTATACGATTGCAAAATTTTTTTTTGCGTTTTATAATGGTATCATGACGTTGTCGTCGTTCGAAGACGCATTTAGTTTTTTCGGAAAATAACTTTAGATTTGATGAATAGATTTCTATAAATTTTTACCAGGATGTTCAATACCACTAAACATGACTAAAGGAAGGTTGGGATTGGTTTTGGGGGTTATGGTCCCAATAGTTTTCAAACATGTACAATAACTTGTGTTTTAGTGGATGAATCTCTCTGAAATTATACCACAAGTTTCCATACCATTAATGGATGGTTAGTATTGACTTTGGTTTTTTTTTGGCTAAAAATGTTTAGGAATTAGGGGCAAAAAAAAAGGGAATTAAGGGCATAAAAGGGGGAAACTGTTTTTTTCTGGTCAATGGACAATTAAGACAATTTAAAAGCATTGTAAGGGAGGTAATTCAAAAACAGTTAACATACAAAGTTTGGTATGTTCGGATTTACGTTCCTTACACTACTTGTAAATAATGTATAAAGAAATGTCAGGGACTTATTGCAAAAAAAGGAGGGGTGGTAGTAGTTTTCAATTTTTTTTTTTAAATTTCTCAAATTCCAAATTTTTGAAAAGTTTGAAGAAGAATTCTTTAATTGCACAATATTGCATAATAGATTTTCAAGATCTTGACATTTGTTTTGTGTCAGAAACTCATATTATGTCAAGAATTTGATCACAATCCAAATTCAGAGCTGTATCAAGCTTGAATGTTGTGTCCATACTTGCCCCAAATGTTCAGGGTTCGACTTCAAACATTAACTTACATTTAAGTGTATGAATCTCTCTGAAATTAAACCACAAGTTTCCATTCCATGGAGGGATGGTTAGTATTGACTTTGGGGGGTTATGGGCATAATGGCTCAAAATGTTTCGGAATTAGGGGCAAAAAAGGGGAACACCTAGGTATTTATGGTTAATGGACAATTAAGACAATCTAAAAGCAGTGTAAGGGAGGTAATTATAAAACATTTAACATACAATGTTGGGTATGTTTGGATTTTCCTCCCTTACACTACTTGTATATTATGTTTAAAGAAATGTTAGGTTTTGGACTAATTGCAAAACAAAAGGGGGGGGGGGTTAATTTTTTTTTCTTCAAATTTCTCAAATCCTAAATTTTTGAAAAGTTAAAAGAAGAAATCTTTAATTGCACAATATTGCACAATAGATTTGTAAGATCTTGACATTTGCTTTGTGTCAGAAACTCATTTTATGTCAAAAATTTGATTGCAATCCAAATTCAGAGCTGTATCAAGCTTGAATGTTGTGTCCATACTTGCCCCAAATGTTCAGGGTTCGACTTCTACTGTCGTATAAAGCTGTGCCTTGTGGAGCACCTGGTTATTGTTAATTTGGTATATATGTGAAAGAGCATTGAAGATGAAGATATGTTTCAAATTTCCAATTCATCTTCATCAGTATTAAATGTTGTTTTTAAAAGATTATAAATGTATTACAGTTGAATCAGTCAATAAATTGGTCATCTTTGTTTCACTTTAAATGTTAACATTTTTTTCCTTTTAATGGCTGAACACAAATTATGCATGTATAACAAATCTCTATCAAATTGCAGGTCACATTAATAAGGATTTATTGAGGTTAAAATATTCACTTGCAAGTGAATTTCTGCAGATATCTCAATTAACAACCATTCTTAACCTATCTTTAAAATTTTACAACAACCCAATACCAAATGTTTGTAAAATTCAATTTGACTTGTAAGATCTCCATATATACATGTATAGTCAATTGGTCCCTTTCTAATTGTAACATCTGAATGGTTATACATTTTTTGACAAATTTTTACCATGACTGTTGATTGAATAATCAATTGATCTTTTAGAGTTAATCAATTTACATTTAAATTTTACTTTTATTTTCTATTCATATATATTTTGGTCTCTAATAGTAAATTAAAAGTATGGAAATTAAAGGTTAAATTATTGCCCTTTTCAAAGTACAAATGTATTGTTATAAGTGTAAATAAAAGCAAATACAGGAGAGAAGCCTTATGCCACCTGGACACTGCCCTTTGCAATCATGAGGTGATAACATGTTTTGAAATATTTGTATATGTTCATGATGTTCTGCAGAGGTTTGTAACCTATTAATTGTGTAGATATGAACTTATCATACATATCTTATAATGTAAATTGTTTATTTTTAGATCAGATTATCTATAGTATCCTAGCAACAGAAATGGAGATTTGTTCAGCATTAACATAAAGATGATTGTGGAACCAGGGCCTCCTCCTGATATAGACATGGCTTCAGAGTTACCTCCCTTGTCAGTAGATACCATGTCACAGGTTAGTGTTATAGACATGGCTTCAGAGTTACCTCCCTTGTCAGTAGATACCATGTCACAGGTTAGTGTTATAGACATGGCTTCAGAGTTACCTCCCTTGTCAGTAGATACCATGTCACAGGTTAGTGTTATAGACATGGCTTCAGAGTTACCTCCCTTGTCAGTTGATACCATGTCACAGGTTAGTGTTATAGACATGGCTTCAGAGTTACCTCCCTTGTCAGTTGATACCATGTCACAGGTTAGTGGCCACAGACCACAATTAATTCCTCTATCAGTTCTTTATAACCTTTTGCATCATTAAAAAAATTGCACCATGCACTTTTGTCCAATTTTTTGTGTGTGTAATGTATTGTCCTAGTCCAAATATATATCCAAAATTCAGAAAGATTGAAGCAATCACTTTTACAAATTTAGCCAATACACATCCATACCCCTATTGACAAGTCAAGAGATGTTCCGAAAACTGTAAATATCACCTTTTTGCACTTGACCTAATCACTCATTCCATATCAAAATCAGTTAAAATACAACCTCCAAAAATTTATTTGACCTCTCTTCTTTCATTTCCACCCAAAAAGATTTAAGGAATGAGTGAGGAAAGGAAAGAAAAAAAATTAAGGAAAAATACACTCTAATTAAAAGGAACTATATTCGTGGACAACGAAAAGCGGGGTCATTAATTGTGGTCTTGGGCCAGTGTTATAGACATGGCTTCAGAGTTACCTCCCTTGTCAGTAGATACCATGTCACAGGTTAGTGTTATAGACATGGCTTCAGAGTTACCTCCCTTGTCAGTTGATACCATGTCACAGGTTAGTGTTATAGACATGGCTTCAGAGTTACCTCCCTTGTCAGTTGATACCATGTCACAGGTTAGTGTTATAGACATGGCTTCAGAGTTACCTCCCTTGTCAGTAGATACCATGTCACAGGTTAGTGTTATAGACATGGCTTCAGAATTACCTCCCTTGTCAGTTGATACCATGTCACAGGTTAGTGTTATAGACATGGCTTCAGAGTTACCTCCCTTGTCAGTTGATACCATGTCACAGGTTAGTGTTATAGACATGGCTTCAGAGTTACCTCCCTTGTCAGTAGATACCATGTCACAGGTTAGTGTTATAGACATGGCTTCAGAGTTACCTCCTTTGTCAGTAGATACCATGTCACAGGTTAGTGTTATAGATCAAGGGTCCCACTTGTCTAGCTGTTACAAGAAATTTTATGTTTCCATTATGTACCTAGAATTTTGATAGAACAGAGAATCGATAGGTAATGTTTCAAAGAGATTGCAACCAAAGAGCAGTAAACAGCCCAAGGCCACCAATGGGTCTTCAACACAACAAGAAAATCTAGCTCAGGGAGGCAATGTTCAGCTGGCCCTTAATCAAGAGTGTATACTTGTTCAGCAAAATCCAATATTTCTAAGGCAGTTTCTGTTTAGGTTCTTTACTGTCCCCTAATCAGGGGTCAACAGGACATGTTACCAATCTCATCAAACTGGATTCTGCTGTGTAAGTTATCCTGTTTTGTAGTTTAATTAATTTAGAAAAAAAACAAAAAAACACCAATAAAATGTTAGTTACTCATATTGAAAAGAAGATGTGGTATTAATGTCAATGAGCCAACTCTCCACAAGAGAACAAATGACACTGAAATTAACAACTATAGGTCACTGTACAGCATTTAACAATGCTCAAAGCCCATACTGCTATTTTGTATATCCTTCATCATTAGAGATTACCTGATGATTAAAATCCAATGAAATAAGTTATACTATTACACTCTAAGTTGTCGAGTACTATTTATATTTCACTTTGTTTTTATTTATAGAAATTTTGTTAGAGAGAACTATCTATTAAAGTTGTACAAAATGTACTGTATTTTAATTGATTGAAAAATTAAATCAAATAAATGGAGTTATTGCCCTTAAAATTAGGGGATTTGTTCCCTTTATTGTGATTGTGAAATCTATAACAGTCATATCAGGTACAGTGAAAAAAAGAAATATCACACAGACTGGCTAGACAGAACGTTCAAGTAAATAAAAAAAGATAGAAATGATCGGTTTACACCTGATAAGAGTACATTTTGACATTACTATACTATATATGCAATTTTAAGATTGATAAGTGAAAAGTTTTTAGATAATCAGTGCACCTATTATTCTACTGAAGCATTATTGTCTTATTTATTTATTTTTCATTTGTTTATTACGTTATGTTTAACAAAATTGTAATTAATTTGTGCCCTTTAAAAGGCATCTTTATTGGTCAACAAAATTGTCAGAATCTGTATTGTCATACACACATGATTTGTACCAAATTTGAGCTTACCTGACCCTCCAGTAATGGCCATGTGAGCCACTACCATCCACTATTGTTTTATGTCATTAACTTCTTTGTTTCTACAAAATCAAAATTTTAAATGTGATAGAAAAAACAGTAGCAATTAACTGTTTTTAAAGGAGTTATGCTCAAAGAAATGTAATTAAATGGAAAATTGCATTGTACATGTTGTAAGTATTCTAACACCATCATTTCTTTTCTCATAGTTATGCAAATTATATCACTGGTTGATACAGCATGTACAGTGAAAGTATGGTTGATTATATGAATATGAAGGAAGTATTTGAGGTTAGCTGAAATACTTTATTTGAATGAGTTGTTATTTTACAGATCCAGTTGACAGAATTTATTCCCCACTTAGTTTGTCTAGTCACAGGAAGGGAACAACCATACTTTGGTAAAAATCAGTACAAACCTGTCTGGTGGCCTGATGGAGTGGCATGGACAACTCCAGACGAAGAATCAGATAATACTTTAGCATTACAGGTATTAACAATAGCTTTAGATATGTGAACATGCTTTACTGAGTGATGTGTTTTGCTTCAAAATACATTTTATTAATATACTTGGCAAATAAACATGATAAATAAAAGTATAAGATGAAAATCATGAATAATTGCATTATCTATAGACTCCTTGCAAAGACCTTCATCACATACATTGTCAACTCATAGTTCTCGTACACTATTATTCAGATATCACACACTGTCAGCTTATTATTCAGCTATCACACACTGTCACCATATTATTCAGGCCAAAAAAAAATATATGTCTGTTTCCTGCTTCCAAGGCAAATAAATCAGGGTCGGTTTTTTTTTTTGCACTCCCTGTCAGATTTGCAGTCGGTTAAATGTCATGTTTGGTTAGGGTCCTGTATCCCAAAATGATTTAATCCCTTTAAAGAAGCTTTAATTGAATAATCCTCCCAGTGCTGACATTTTTTAAACCTTAATTGTAGCACATTTGTGCTGGGAGCAGCCATTTTGATTGTTTGGGCATAGTAAAATACGGATCTGGATCGGACCGGAAACGATTTTTTTCCGGATTTGAATAAAAAGATCTAGGGTCAGGGGGTTTGAGTCAGGGTCAGTCGGGAAACAGGAAACATACATATATTTTTTTTTTGCCTCAGCTATCACACACTGTCAGCATATTATTCAGCTATCACAAGCATATTATTCAGCTATCACACACTGTCAGCATATTATTCAGATATCACACACTGTCAGCTTATTATTCAGATATCACACATTGTCAGCTTATTAATCAGATATCACACCTTGTCAGTATATTATTCAGATATCTCATATTGTCAGTATATTATTCAGATATCACACACTGTCAGCATATTATTCAGATATCACACACTGTCAGCATATTATTCAGATATCACACAATGTCGGCTTATTATTCAGATATCACACAATGTCAGCTTATTCATATATCACACATTGCCAGCTTATTATTCAGATATCACACATTGCCAGCTTTTTATTCAGATATCACACAATATCAGCATATTATTCAGATATCACACATTGTCAGCATATTATTCAGATATCACAAATTGTCAGCTTATTATTCAGATATCACACACTGTCAGCATATTATTCTGATATCACACAATGTCATCTTATTATTTAGATATCACACATTGTCAGCTTATTATTCAGATATCACATTGTCAGCTTATTATTATATATCACACATTGTCAGCATATTATTCAGATATCAAACATTCCCAGCTTATAATTTTGATATCACACATTGTCAACATATTATTCAGATATCACAAATTGTCGGCTTATCACACATTGTCAGTATATTATTCAGATTTCATCACTTGGCGTCCGTCGTCGTCGTCGTCGTTAACAATTTTTCAAACATCTTCTCCTCTGAAACTACTGAATGGATTTGAATGAAACTTAGCATGATTGTTCCTTAGAGTATCCTGCACAAAGTGTGTGCTTTGATTTTTGATCCGTCAAAAAACATGGCCGCCGTTACTTAAAATAGAACATAGGGGTCAAATGCAGTTTTTGGCTTATATCTCAAAAACGAAAGCATTTAGAGCAAATCTGACATGGGGTAAAAATGTTCATTAGGTCAAGATCTATCAGCCCTGAAATTTTCAGACGAATCAAACAAACCATTGTTGGGTTGCTGCCACTTAATTGGTAATTTTAAGGAAATTTTGCAGTTTTTGGTCATTATCTTGAATATTATTATAGATAAAGATAAACTGTAAACAGCAAAAATGATCAGCAAAGTAAGATCTACAAATAAGTTAATATGACCAAAATTGTCAATTGACCCTTAAGGGGTTATTGTCCTTTAATGACAACTAGAACACACCCGCGAAATCGCGGGCATTCAGAGCGTAGTTTAAAGTATGTAAAGTGTTGTTGGAAGAATTTTGTAAAATATTGAATGACTGGAGAATTTCAGAAAAAGTATCATAAGTCATATATAGGTTGTTTGGGACAGGAAAATGCTTTTTTTTTTATCCCTCCTCCTTTATTTCCAAAATTCCCAATTTTTGGTTTTCTATCAATTTCAATATGAACATAGTTTTCATTTAGTATGTTATGAACTTTTAAGTAAGAAGCCTGTAATTCAGTGGTTGTCGTTTGTTTATGTGTTACATATTTGTTTTTCGTTCACATTTTGTACATAAATAAGGCCGCTAGTTTTCTGGTTTGAATTGTTTTACATTGTCAGTTCGGAGCCTTTTGAAGCTGAGTATGCGGTATGGGTTTTGCTCGTTGTCGAAGGTCGTACGGTGACCTGTAGTTGTTAATTTCTGTGTCATATTGGTCTCTTGTGGAGAGTTGTCTTAACATGGCAATCATACCACATCTTCTTTTTTTTTGTAATCAATGAATTTTGTAAAAGATTTAATGACTGGAGAATTTTAGAAAAGGTATCAAAAGTTCACATGAATATTTTTAGCGCTTATCTGTATATTATGAACATTCATTACTATATAAATATAGTGTATTTACTTTCAATTCTAAGTTTACTAATCGATCCATGGTGGTCATTGATATAGTATACAGACCCTCTCTATTTAATAAACTCTGTGACCGCCGTGGATAGTAAACTTGAAAATGATAGAAGATAGAATTCTGAAAATACACTTCATTCTTTGTATATGTATGTTCAAAGTATACAGAAAAACGCAAACCGGAAGTCTAATCTGACTTAAAATTTTGTCCAATGACGGGACAATATCCGGATGCCTTTTTTCTCGTTTTTCTCCCAAAATAACTCAATCTGAATAATCATATGAATGGATGACAAATGCAACTATGCACTGTACCTATAGGACACAGAGGCGTGTTGATTAATTTATTGTGGAAAGGAGAGAAGCGACACCAAAAATGAGGTCTTCTCGTTTAATAGTATAGATTTTTCACAATTTGTTCATCATATTTGCTAACTTTAAAAAATCTTCTCCTCTGAAATTGTTGAATGGATTTGGATGAAACTTAGCATGATTGTTCCTTAGATTATCCTGCACAAAGTGTGTGCTTCGATTTTTGATCCGTCAAAAAACATGGCCGCCGTTACTTAAAATAGAACATAGGGGTCAAATGCAGTTTTTGGCTTATATCTCAAAAACGAAAGCATTTAGAGCAAATCTGACATGGGGTAAAAATGTTCATTAGGTCAAGATCTATCAGCCCTGAAATTTTCAGACAAACCATTGTTGGGTTGCTGCCACTTAATTGGTAATTTTAAGGAAATTTTGCAGTTTTTGGTCATTATCTTGAATATTATTATAGATACAGATAAACTGTTAAAGCAAAAATGTTAAGCAAAGTAAGATCTACAAATAAGTCAATTTGACCAAAATTGTCAATTGACCTCTTAAGGAGTTATTGCCCTTTAAAGACTTTTTTCACAATTTGTTCATCATGTTGACTTACTTTAAAAAATCTTCTCCTTTGAAACTGCTGTATCAATTTCAGCCAAACTTAGGCTAAATGAGTTTTAGAGTTTCAGAGTATCTAGTATAAATTTTATATTTCATTTCCTTGTATGTCAAGAAACATAGCTCCTATGGCTAAAATAGAACATAGGAGAAAATGATTTTTTTTTTTGCTTTTGAAGAAAATAGGACGATTCAAAGAACATTTAAATAAATTGAAAAGCCAAAATAATCATTGATATGAGATTAAACCAAAAAAATTCAGGTGAGCGATTCAGGCTCTTGAGAGCCTCTTGTTCAGATATCATACACTATGAGCAAATTATTCAGATATCACACATTGTCAGCTTATTATTCAGATATCACACATTGTCAGCATATTATTCAGATATCAAACATTGTCATCTAATTATTCAGATATCACACATTGCCAGCTTATTATTCAGATATCAAACATTGTCAGCGTATTATTCAGATATCACACATTGTCAGCATATTATTTGGATGTCACACAATGTCAGTATATTATTCAGATATCACACATTGTCAGTATATTATTCAGATACCATACACTGTGAGCATATTATTCAGATATCACACATTATCAGAATATTATTCAGATATCACAAATTGTCAGCTTATCACACATTGTCAGTATATTATTCAGATACCATACACTGTCAGCATATTATTCAGATATCACACATTTTCAGTATATTATTCAGATATCATACACTGGGAGCATTTTATTCAGATATCACAGATTTTCAGTTTATTATTCAAAAATGACACATTGTCAGTTTATTATTAAGATATTACACATTGTAAGCTTATTATTCAGATATCATTCATTGTCAGCTTATTATTCAGATATCACACATTGTCAGCTTATTATTTAGATATCACACATTGTCATCCTATTATTCAGATATCACACATTGCAGAGCTCCAGATAAGCTGCATATTTGTGTAATCATGCAATAAGAATAATTGAAAACCCAATGCAATTGCCCATTGCAGAGTTTTAAAACCCAATTCATGCAAAGAAAAACCCAATAATTTGTCAAAACCATGAGTTCTTAACGCTTTTAGTTGCTATCATGTGGGTTATTTACCCTTATCTATTACATAGTCGTTGTGTAAATCTATTTTTGTTATATTAAAAATCGGAAAATGTCCTTTCGTTCTAAAAATAAATTGATGAAAGGGTCTATGTTGAAATGTTCCATTGCTTAAAGGTACGGTACACGTGGTGAGGAAAACATCTCGATCTTCTCTGTCTTTATCCTATTATGTAGCCATGTCGTCATAATTCTTTTTGTACTTCTCAGGACTTAACATAACACTTAGCAATGAATTAAAACGAAAGTAAATTTCCGGTAAAAATATTGAATAGAAGCATGTTTTAGTTTTCTTTTGAGAGGATTATGATGATAACAAGACTCAGCTAGTGTTGTCAGAAAGTGTCCCTTGAACGCATGGGGTCGTGCAATGGCGCGTCCAGGCGTGTTTGTGTGCCTTAACGATAACAGGGTTAGAACTTGTGAAAACTTAATCAATTGGAAACATGAAAGGCCAAATCACTTATGAAGTCAGCATCGGAATCCAAAAGTTCTAATAAGGGACAAGTACATCCAGATTTATGTAAATAAAATTAGGCAAAAACATTGTTTATTTTTAGTTCAAGAGTATATATAGTATATATTTCAATTTAGTTGATGAGTGAACACACACATTCAATATCGTGATAATGAAAAAAAACAATACATTAAGGGCATACGATACAGTTACAGGGAAGGTAATGACGTTGCTAACGTAAAATGATATTTTCACGACGTCAAACTACGACATATCGGGAAAAGATGCATTTTTCGACTGATTTTTAGCTCACCTGGCCTAAAAGGCCATGTGAGCTTTTCTCATCACTTGGCGTCCGTCGTCGTCGTCGTCGTCGTCTGTCTTCGTTAACAATTTTTCAAACATCTTCTCCTCTGAAACTACTGAATGGATTTGAATGAAACTTAACATGATTGTTCCTTAGTATATCCTGCACAAAATGTGCGCTTTGATTTTTGATCCGTCAAAAAACATGGCCACCGTTACTTAAAATAGAACATAGGGGTCAAATGCAGTTTTTGGCTTATATCTCAAAAACGAAAGCATTTAGAGCAAATCTGACATGGGGTTAAAATGTTCATTAGGTCAAGATCTATCAGCCCTGAAATTTTCAGATGAATCAAACAAACCATTGTTGGGTTGCTGCCACTTAATTGGTAATTTTAAGGAAATTTTGCAGTTTTTGGTCATTATCTTGAATATTATTATAGATAAAGATAAACTGTAAACAGCAAAAAAGATCAGCAAAGTAAGATCTACAAATAAGTTAATAATATGACCAAAATTGTCAATTGACCCCTTAAGGGGTTATTGTCCTTTAATGACAATTTTTCACAATTTGTTCATCATATTTGCTAACTTTAAAAAATCTTCTCCTCTGTAACTACTGAATGGATTTGGTTAAAACTTAGCATGGTTGTTCCTTAGATTATCCTGCACAAAGTGTGTGCTTTGATTTTTGATCCGTCAAAAAACATGGCCGCCGTTACTTAAAATAGAACATAGGGGTCAAATGCAGTTTTTGGCTTATATCTCAAAAACGAAAGCATTAAGAGCAAATCTGACAGGAGTAAAAATGTTCATTAGGTCAATATCTATCAGCCCTGAAATTTTCAGATGATTCAAACATCCAATTGTTGGGTTGCTGCCACTTAATTGGTAATTTTAAGGAAATTTTGCACTTTTTGGTCATTATCTTGAATATTATTATAGATAAAGATAAACTGTAAACAGCAAAAAAGATCAGCAAAGTAAGATCTACAAATAAGTTAATATGACCAAAATTGTCAATTGACCCCTTAAGGGGTTATTGTCCTTTAATGACAATTTTTCACAATTTGTTCATCATATTTGCTAACTTTAAAAAATCTTCTCCTCTGAAACTACTGAATGGATTTGGTTTAAACTTAGCATGGTTGTTCCTTAGATTATCCTGCACAAAGTGTGTGCTTTGATTTTTGATCCTTTAAAAAACATGGCCACCGTTACTTAAAATAGAACATAGGGGTCAAATGCAGTTTTTGGCTTATATCTAAAAAACGAAAGCATTAAGAGCAAATCTGACATGGAGTAAAAATGTTCATTAGGTCAATATCTATCAGCCCTGAAATTTTCAGATGAATCAAACATCCAATTGTTGGGTTGCTGCCACTTAATTGGTAATTTTAAGGAAATTTTGCAGTTTTTTGTCATTTTCTTGAATATTATTATAGATAAAGATAAACTGTAAACAGCAAATATGATCAGCAAAGTAAGATCTACAAATAAGTCAATTTGACCAAAATTGTCAATTGACCTCTTTAGGAGTTATTGCCCTTTAAAGACTTTTTTCACAATTTGTTCATCATGTTGACTTACTTTAAAAAATCTTCTCTTATGAAACTGCTGTATCAATTTCAGCCAAACTTAGGCTAAATGAGTTTCAGAGTTTCAGAGTATCTAGTATAAATTTTATATTTCATTTCCTTGTATGTCAAGAAACATAGCTCCTATGGCTAAAATAGAACATAGGAGAAAATGATTTTTTTTTGCTTTTGAAGAAAATAGGACGATTCAAAGAACATTTAAATAAATTGAAAAGCCAAAATAATCATTGATGAGAGATTAAACCAAAAAAATTCAGGTGAGCGATTCAGGCTCTTGAGAGCCTCTTGTTATCATTCAAACTGATTTAATTTGAAAACGAGTGCATGGACCCCTATTTTTTAAAACAGCAATTTGTTTCATTTTGCAAGGAGATTATGTGACCCAAATTTTATAAAACTGTAAATAGCGCAATTTTTTTAATTTTGATAAACATGCAGCAAAAAATGACGTTTTTTCCTCTATTCATGAACATTTGATAAATATGAGTTATTTCTGAATAAAAATTGCATAATTTTTTAATGATACTTTTAAAATACAGAAATTATCGATTATTTAACAAAAAACAATCGTGTTTATCGTTTAAAACAAAAAAGTTAAGTCTTTCTTTCGAAAAAGAAAATACGGACACAAATCAGAATTTTGAGCAAATATACAAAATTTCGACCTCATTTTACTCAAAAAGTAGCACATTAAGGTATATTTTTTATTACATATTTGATTTAATCAAGTAAAAAATAGCCTATATGCAAATTTTCATCAACTTGTAAATACAGGTTCAAAACTGTATCGTATGCCCTTAAGGAGCTTGGTGGTGAAAAACCCAATTTGATATTTGCTTGAGGGGTGACTTGGAATTAATAATGCAATTGAAAAACTATTTCACTCAATAAAATAAAAAATGGAGGGGTAAAAACTCCAATTTGTGAATTCTTATCTGGAGCTCTGCACATTGTCAGCATATTATTCAGATATCACACATTGTCAGCTTATTATTCAGATATCACACATTGTCAACTTATTATTCAGATATCACACATCAGCATATTAATCATATTTTGTACACTTTCAACATTTTATTCAGATATCAAACATCAGAATATTATTCAGATCTTGTACACTTTCATCATTTTATTTAAGACTCTTGCATTGCCTGTATATTATTCAGATCTTGTACACTTTCAGCATTTTATTTAGATATCAAACATTGTCAGCATATTATTCAGATCTTGTACACCTTCAGCATTTTATTTAGATATCAAACATTGCCTGTATATTATTCAGATCTTGTACACCTTCAGCATTTTATTTAGATATCAAACATTGCCTGTATATTATTCAGATCTTGTACACTTTCATCATTTTATTTAGATATCAAACATTGTCAGCATATTATTCAGATCTTGTACACCTTCAGCATTTTATTTAGATATCAAACATTGTCAGCATATTATTCAGATCTTGTACACCTTCAGCATTTTATTCAGATATCAAACATTGCCTGTATATTATTCAGATCTTGTACACTTTCATCATTTTATTTAGATATCAAACATTGCCTGTATATTATTCAGATCTTGTACACCTTCATCATTTTATTTAGATATCAAACATTGTCTGCATATTATTCAGATCTTGTACACCTTCATCATTTTATTTAGATATCAAACATTGCCTGTATATAATTCAGATCTTGTACACCTTCATCATTTTATTTAGATATCAAACATTGCCTGCATATTGTTCAGATCTTGTACACTTTCATCATTTTATTTAGATATCAAACATTGCCTGTATATTGTTCAGATCTTGTACACTTTCATCATTTTATTTAGATATCAAACATTGTCAGCATATTATTAAAATCCTTTGCACTGTCAGAATGTTATTTAGATGAGCATATCTATTTTTTTTGTAGATACAAGCCCAGGAATTAAGAGCAGTTGTAAGAAGTTGTTATAAACATCTGGGCCAGGAAAGTTTATTGGGAGGGGCTTCTGAACCGTCAGAGATAACCAAGGTAAAAAGTATAAACATCTGGGCCAGGAAAGTTTATTGGGAGGGGCTTCTGCACTGTCAGAGATAACAAAGGTAAAAGTATAAACATCTGGGCAAGGTAAGTTTATTGGGAGGGGCTTCTGAACTGTTAGAGATAACCAAGATAAAAGTATAAACATCCTGGCCAGGAAAGTTTATTGGGAGGGGCTTCTGCACTGTCAGAGATAACAAAGGTAAAAGTATAAACATCTGGGCAAGGAAAGTTTATTGGGAGGGGCTTCTGAACCGTCAGAGATAACCAAGGTAAAAAGTATAAACATCTGGGCCAGGAAAGTTTATTGGGAGAGGCTTCTGAACCGTCAGAGATAACCAAGGTAAAAGTATAAACATCTGGGCCAGGTAAGTTTATTGGGAGGGGCTTCTGAACTGTTAGAGATAACCAAGATAAAAGTATAAACATCCTGGCCAGGAAAGTTTATTGGGAGGGGCTTCTGCACTGTCAGAGATAACAAAGGTAAAAGTATAAACATCTGGGCAAGGAAAGTTTATTGGGAGGGGCTTCTGCACTGTCAGAGATAACAAAGGTAAAAGTATAAACATCTGGGCAAGGAAAGTTTATTGGGAGGGGCTTCTGAACCGTCAGAGATAACCAAGGTAAAAGTATAAACATCTGGGCCAGGAAAGTTTATTGGGAGAGAGTTCTGAACTGTTAGAGATAACCAAGATAAAAGTATAAACATCCTGGCCAGGAAAGTTTATTGGGAGGGGCTTCTGCACTGTCAGAGATAACAAAGGTAAAAGTATAAACATCTGGGCAAGGAAAGTTTATTGGGAGGGGCTTCTGCACTGTCAGAGATAACCAAGGTAAAAGTATAAACATCTGGGCCAGGAAAGTTTATTGGGAGGGGCTTCTGCACCGTCAGAGATAACCAAGGTAAAAGTATAAACATCTGGGCCAGGAAAGTTTATTGGGAGAGGCTTCTGAACCGTCAGAGATAACCAAGGTAAAAGTATAAACATCTGGGCCAGGTAAGTTTATTGGGAGGGGCTTCTGCACTGTCAGAGATAACAAAGGTAAAAGTATAAACATCTGGGCCAGGAAAGTTTATTGGGAGGGGCTTCTGCACCGTCAGAGATAACAAAGGTAAAAGTATAAACATCCTGGCCAGGAAAGATTATTGGGAGGGGCTTCTGCACTGTCAGAGATAACCAAAATAAAAGTATAAACATCCTGGCCAGGAAAGTTTATTGGGAGGGGCTTCTGCAATGTCAGAGATAACCAAAATAAAAGTATAAACATCCTGGCCAGGAAAGTTTATTGGGAGGGGCTTCTGAACCGTCAGAGATAACAAAGGTAAAAGTATAAACATCTGGGCCAGGAAAGTTTATTGGGAGGGGCTTCTGCACTGTCAGAGATAACAAAGGTAAAAGTATAAACATCTGGGCCAGGAAAGTTTATTGGGAGGGGCTTCTGCACCGTCAGAGATAACAAAGGTAAAAGTATAAACATCTGGGCCAGGAAAGTTTATTGGGAGGGGCTTCTGCACCGTCAGAGATAACAAAGGTAAAAGTATAAACATCCTGGCCAGGAAAGTTTATTGGGAGGGGCTTCTGCACTGTCAGAGATAACCAAAATAAAAGTATAAACATCCTGGCCAGGAAAGTATTGGGAGGGGCTTCTGAACCGTCAGAGATAACAAAGGTAAAAGTATAAACATCTGGGCCAGGTAAGTTTATTGGGAGGGGCTTCTGCACCGTCAGAGATAACCAAGGTAAAAGTATAAACATCTGGGCCAGGAAAGTTTATTGGGAGGGGCTTCTGCACCGTCAGAGATAACCAAGGTAAAAGTATAAACATCTGGGCCAGGTAAGTTTATTGGGGGGGGCTTCTGCACCGTCAGAGATAACAAAGGTAAAAGTATAAACATCTGGGCCAGGTAAGTTTATTGAGAGGGGCTTCTGCACTGTCAGAGATAACCAAAATAAAAGTATAAACATCCTGGCCAGGTAAGTTTATTGGGAGGGGCTTCTGCACCGTCAGAGATAACAAAGGTAAAAGTATAAACATCCTGGCCAGGAAAGTTTATTGGGAGGGGCTTCTGCACTGTCAGAGATAACCAAAATAAAAGTATAAACATCCTGGCCAGGAAAGTTTATTGGGAGGGGCTTCTGCAATGTCAGAGATAACAAAGGTAAAAGTATAAACATCTGGGCCAGGTAAGTTTATTGGGAGGGGCTTCTGCACCGTCAGAGATAACCAAGGTAAAAGTATAAACATCTGGGCCAGGAAAGTTTATTGGGAGGGGCTTCTGCACCGTCAGAGATAACCAAGGTAAAAGTATAAACATCTGGGCCAGGTAAGTTTATTGGGAGGGGCTTCTGCACCGTCAGAGATAACAAAGGTAAAAGTATAAACATCTGGGCCAGGTAAGTTTATTGGGAGGGGCTTCTGCACTGTCAGAGATAACAAAGGTAAAAGTATAAACATCTGGGCCAGGTAAGTTTATTGGGAGGGGCTTCTGCACTGTCAGAGATAACCAAAATAAAAGTATAAACATCCTGGCCAGGTAAGTTTATTGGGAGGGGCTTCTGCACTGTCAGAGATAACCAAAATAAAAGTATAAACATCCTGGCCAGGAAAGTTTATTGGGAGGGGCTTCTGCACCGTCAGAGATAACAAAGGTAAAAGTATAAACATCTGGGCCAGGAAAGTTTATTGGGAGGGGCTTCTGCACTGTCAGAGATAACCAAAATAAAAGTATAAACATCCTGGCCAGGAAAGTTTATTGGGAGGGGCTTCTGCACCGTCAGAGATAACAAAGGTAAAAGTATAAACATCTGGGCCAGGAAAGTTTATTGGGAGGGGCTTCTGAACCGTCAGAGATAACCAAGGTAACAGTATTGCCAGATATTTAACTACTGAGTAATTTCATGAATTCTGAACTGACAGCTGATCATAATGTCATCCTTCTTTATAAACTGGCTCAAAAGCTGGAAAGAATTATCATAATTTATTATATTACTGTTGTTTGATTACTTTTTATTATACGACCGCAAAAATTTTAATTTTTCGTCGTATATTGCTATCACGTTGGTGTCGTCGTCGTCGTCCGAATACTTTTAGTTTTCGCACTCTAACTTTAGTAAAAGTGAATAGAAATCGATGAAATTTTGACACAAGGTTTATGACCACAAAAGGAAGGTTGGGATTGATTTTGGAAGTTTTGGTCCCAACATTTTAGGAATTAGGGGCCAAAAAGGGCCCAAATAAGCATTTTCGTGGTTTTCGCACTATAACTTTAGTTTAAGTGAATAGAAATCTATGAATTTTGACATAAGGTTTATGACCACAAAACTTGAAAAGGAAGGTTGGGATTGATTTTGGGAGTTTTGGTTCCAACAGTTTAGGAATTAGGGGCCAAAAAAGGGCTCAAATAAGCATTATTCTTGGTTTTCGCACAATAACTTAAGTATAAGTAAATAGAAATCTATGAAATTTAAACACAAGGTTTATGACCATAAAAGGAAGGTTGGGTTTGATTTTGGGAGTTTTGGGTCCAACAGTTTAGGAATAAGGGGCCCAAAGGGTCTAAAATTGAACTTTGTTTTTTTTCATCAAAAATTGAATAATTGGGGTTCTTTGATATGCTAAATCTAACTGTGTATGTAGATTCTTAATTTTTGGTCCCGTTTTCAAATTGGTCTACATTAAGGTCCAAAGGGTCCAAAATTAAACTTAGTTTGATTCTAACAAAAATTGAATCCTTTGGGTTCTTTAATATGTTGAATCTAGAAATGTATTTAGATTTTTTATTATTGGCCCAGTTTTCAAGTTGGTCCAAATTGGGGTCCAAAATTAAATTTTGTTTGATTTCATCAAAAATTGAAGAATTGGGGTTATTGATATATGCCAAATCTAACTGTGTATGTAGATTCTTAATTTTTGGTCCCGTTTTCAAATTGGTCTACATTAAAGTCCAAAGGGTCCAAAATTAAACTAAATTTGATTTTAACAAAAATTGAATTCTTGGGCTTTTTTGATATGCTGAATCTAAACATATACTTAGATTTTTGTTTATGGGACCAGTTTTCAAGTTGGTTCAAATCAGGATCCAAAATTATTATATTTGTACATAAGTATTGTGCAATAGCAAGAAATTTTCAATTGCACAGTATTCAGCAATAGCAAGAAATCTTCAATTGCACAGTATTGTGCAATAGAAAGAAATTTTCAATTGCTCAGTATTGCGCAATAGCAATAAATCTTCAATTGCACAGTATTGTGCAATAGCAAATATTTTCAATTGCACAGTATTGCGCAATAGCCAGAAATATCTAATTGCACAATATTGTGCAATAGCAAGAAATTTTCAATTGATTGGAGTTATCTTTCTTTGTCCAGAATAGTAGTTGAGTCAACTTAAATCATTGTTTTATACAATATACAATGTATATTCACTTTTACTACCAACTGATAAATTAAAACAGTCTTTACCATTCAGTGATAACAAGCACCTTTTGTTACATTTTAATATTTAATGATGTACTTAAATGAGTAGTTATTGTTGCAAACTCCATTAAAAATTTGAATTGAGATCAGTTTTGGAAAAGGGAAAGGGGGATGTGAAAAAAAAAATGGTGGGGGGGGGGGGTTAAATTTTTCTCATTTCAGATTTCATAAATAAAAAGAAAATTTCTTCAAACATTTTTTTGAGAGGATTAATATTCAACAGCATAGTGAATTGCTCAAAGGCAAAAAAAAATTTTTAAAGTTCATTAGACCACATTCATTCTGTGTCAGAAACCTATGCTGTGTCAACTATTTAATCACAATCCAAATTTAGAGCTGTATCCAGCTTGAATGTTGTGTCCATACTTGCCCCAACTGTTCAGGGTTCAAACTCTGCGGTCGTATAAAGCTGCGCCCTGCGGAGCATCTGGTTATTTCTCATTGTTTGAAGCTGGACATAGCTTTTTTTATTGTAGCCCCACATTGCATATTCATATATTGTAGCCCCACATTGCATATTCATATATTGTAGCTCTTTATTGCCATTTAACTGTAAACCAGGATTTATTTGAATGTGGAATCATTTTGAATTGGGGAATACAGATTAGAAATTCACAGTGAAGTTAACCTGACTAAATAGTGTTACACACATGGCTAAGGTTAATTTTACTCCCAAACATGGCTACCTATATATTGTTGGGTTACTTATGATTATACATTTCTTATCAATTTTCCAGAATTCAAAATTATTCAAAATTCAATCAATTCCATGTTTGTAGCTCAACATTGATATTGCCTTCTAAAAGTATCTCCATCTTGCCTTTTCACAGTAGCTCCACCTCACCGTTTCACAGTAAGCATACATTGCTTTCTCATAGTTCAAAATTACATCCAACTGATTCCAACAATAGCCCAAAATTGCCTGCTCACAGTAGCTCCACTTTTCCTTACCACGTAAGCTTCACATTTTTACACTCAATAATAAATTTGGAACTATGCCATTCTTTACATAATGATATATTATAATCTTTAACAAAAGTGGACTATTGTACAGTACATATGTGTTGACATACATTTTGCATGGTAAAAAAATCAGAATAAGTCAACATTAACAATTTTTATCACACAAAAATAGCCAGACATTTTTTGTATTATCTGTTATGAGGGTTAGCTTCAATTTTAACTCCCTTTCATTAGTGGCTAATAAATTAATGTCAAATGATAGGCTTGATAGTACAAACTTCCATTATATGTTAGTTACTATTGTAGGATGAGGTGGTAGAATCTCCTGCTAGTCAAGAAACCAGTCTGCCTGATACTGGAGGTAACAAATGTTAGGCCAAGTAGGCATTATAATTAGTACAGTAAAATCTCTGATAACTGGTCATTGAAATTTTCTTTGATTTTTAAATCAAGTGGCCCATAAGGCTTTGTGAGCTATTTCAAGTAGGTCATCAAAATGGCCACCATTGCTAAAAATAGAACATTAAAGTAAAACACATTTATTGTCTTATATCTTTGAAACTATCTTAGAGGCGTTGTGGTTCTTTAGTGAGGATTATTGACATATTTTCATGTTTTGCCAATTATCTCTATAACTATACCAGATATCAAAAACTGTATGCAGCAAAAAAGATCATCAATGCAGGATCTCCAAAAACACCATTGTGATCAAAACCATTGTGTGTGACTACTTGTGTAGTTTTGGCCCTTAAATCTACATTTTGACTAAGACTATGAAATATAGATAAAAACTAAACAATAAAAAGTATCAGCAAAACTGCATATTTTTTTAGTGATCTTGAAATTTATGATATACATTTTGATAATAGACAATATGTTGAAAAAGGTATCAAAGATTTTTCAGTTAGAAGGAATTCTGCTTTAAGTGAACTAGTATCAAGGCAAGGCTTGGATTGCACTGGTAGCCAGTTTATACAATTTATTATAAAATAATTTTTTTTTTACCTTTTGGGGAACAATTTATTTACAGAATAAACATGTTGTAGTTAACGTAGGGGTCAGTTTTCACAGATTTTACTGTTTGAATTTATTCAGCATAATTATCAGACATATCCAGCTGTTTATTGCTTATTTTTGATTTTAATGTCACACAGCATATAAAGATATTGGTGAAAAGTAAATAAGACAGCAAGCCACCAACACAAGTATACATAAAGAAAAAAACATGAAAATATTAGGTAGAAAAATTATATTCACCCAAATCTAGACATCTTTCAAATAATTTTACAAATGACGGCGATCTTTAACTCACACTAAAAGTAGAAAAAATAATCCAACAATGCATTTGATTACTATAATTCAAAATGTCATCATCTACAATGAAATCAGGCCGATGAAAAAAATTTGTGCTACAAAGTAATACAAACAGGAGCTAATGGAGATATTATCAAAAAGAACTCCAAAAACAAGATCCTCCATTTTTATGCCTGTAAAAACTAAAGCTGCGTCTGTTATAATCAGATCTTGATAGTTGTTGTTTCTGTACAAAAGTATTCACACATTTTTTCTAAGCATTTGTAATGCTACAAATCTTACCTGATAGGATTCATTGATGTAGTTTTTGTTTTGAATTAATTGAGTATATTTTCATTGATATTTTCTACTTTTGAAGGTGGTTGTCAAGAAAGTGTTGAAGACCCTATATGGATATGTTTTCTGTGTGCTCAACAATTCGCTGATCAGGAGGAATTAATGACTCACCAAGACAAGTGTGAAGAAGAGGCTGAGAAGGAGGAGTCTAAGCCCCCACCTCCTCCTCCTCCTCCTCCTTGTCGTCCTCCCACACCTCCAGTGAGAAAGTTAAGACCACGTCGTACTAAACCAACACACATAGTTATACAGCCTCAAACAGCACAATATCAAGTCCAGCCAGTTAAATTAGTCTGCCATAGGAGGAGACGATTTACACCAGAACCTTATGTTCCTCCAAAAACAGAGGATTTTCTTAAAGCTCTTAATTTATACGACAAACCAAAGGAACCTCCAAGAGTTGTAACCCCTGTCTCAGATATTGATAGTGATTGTGAAATAATTGACGTCACATATGATGAATCTGCTGTACAAACACCCAGAACTCCCAAATCATTAATGTCACAGTTGAGTAGAGACACACATAACAGTTGTAGAAAACGACACTTAAGTTTTACTCAGGCATTGGAACTTCCTGAGGGTTATAGCTCAGAAGACTCCGAGAGTGAAACTGAAAGTGGATCTCAGAAGAACAAATTGAAAACTCCACTTGGAACTTTACTTTGTGGCGTTGATTTAACTTCCCCATTAGGGCAGAGGGTTAAGAAACATTGGAAGATTGATACTAATTATACAATCATAAGTGGAGATAAAATAGAACAGTTTTGTTCTGGACCAATGAAAAATGATTTTGTGGAAAAATTACGCCACAGAGGAGAATCTTCATACCCAATTGTATTCAATAAAAAGAACCGAAGGCATATGTCTAAACATAAACATTCATATAAATTTAACTCAGGACAAAGAAAGGAATTCATGATGCGTTTAAAAACTGGACTTACAAAAAGAAGCAGAAAATTATTGGAGGACATAGTAAAATGTTGTGTTAAACTTGACCGAGTGAAACCAGGAGTGATAAGGAGATGGTTAAGGCCTAAGCCCCCTCCACCCTATCCGTATGCATACATCCGTAGAATGTATGAACAGGAACATCCTATTATTAAGAAAATAGTACAGAAACCCAAACCTGGACCTAAATATGCCAAATTAAAACAAATAACTGATGGTCTGCGCAAACTAAACAGGCCTCACAATCTTCTTCCAAATCAGCGAATGTTTTCTAAAGTAGTTCATAACCCAGATGGTTCTACTAGTATGAGAATGGTTTACCAACATCCCACTTCCCAAGTTAGACCTCAGTTTGGTAATGTGCCAGGTAATCGGAGAAAACAAACATTTAATCAAAGTACAGTGCGGCAGATAGATCCCGATGACATTGAGATAATTGAACTGTCATCTTCTGATGAGGAGGGAGATAAAATACCTCAGCAACCTCCTCAGACAGCTTCACTTCCTCCCAAAGGGATGACCACATTTAAAAACATAACTGGGGTGGCAACAAGTCCTCAGATAGCAAGGAGGATGGCAGTTCCTAACTCACAAAAGCTATTCAGGTCACATCAGCAGCATTCGCCGGGTATGATGTCACCAAGAATGAATTTTTACCCAAGACTTCAGCAGCAAGTCTCAAGGCCTATAAGTCCTTCAAATACAAGAGAAAGAATATTTCAAGGTGTAAGAGGAATATTAAGTCCGTCATCATTACAAAATAAATCTCATACTGCTATACATTCCTCACCTCCGGGCGCAAGTACTTGTAAAGAACTAATGCAAAATTCCAAGCCTGTATCAGGTTTTGTAAATAGAGCAATGTTTAAAGAGACACCACAGATCCTTAGAACCTCTCAGAATAGTCCATCCAAATCAATCAACAAAAATTCACCAAAAGCAGCAGGTTTTCCTGGTTATGTACGAATGGACTACACAGTCCCTGCTGATTCCACTACTAGTTCTGTAGGTGCAAGCTTTAATGTTAAGTATACTAATGGATCCCCTGTCATATCTAAAACTATGGTCCAACCTGTACCGACCAACAGGTCACCATTAATTACACAGCCAAAACCACGAGATCCTATAATGGAGTCAGATGTCATTGTTATTGATGATGAGGATTGATTGTAATTAATTATTTATTTATCATAGTCATGCTGGTATTCATGTAAATTGTCTTTGTTTCTGAAAACATCATGTTCTATCATTCTATAGCAAAAACTATAGCAAAAAATGTTTTGCATCTAAGATTTTTGTATGTTAGTTCTGTATACTTTAATTTCTGATTTAAGCAATATACCTTGATGCAATTTGAACATGATCAATAAGGCATTCATTTAGCAAGTCATATTAGACTTCTTCTCTATGTGCAAAATTAGAATGTTCAGACATTAGTTTGTTTAAATTATCATCTAAAGAAAGCAGCATATAATTGTAGGATAATGCATGATTATTGGTTAAAATTTTCCTTATTAGATATTTATGACGTATAAAAATGCTTCTTTTGGTAATTTTATTGGGTCTTAAAGCTTTTACAGAATCACATTTTGTATGAAGTACAGAATAGCTTCAAACTAAATATCCTGCTTTCAACTCTGTCCAACCTCAAAAAATTAAAGAAGCATTAATTCTTATAACATTTCTATGCTACAACCATGAAATGAGGAATTTAATCTAGCCTTTTTTTCTTTTTTTTAATAATAATATTTAAATGTTGTCATGAAGAGTACATGCAGTCATAGAAAATGATTAGTGCTCAAGCTTGCAAGAAAATAATAAATTGTAAGAAGGACATATATTCACCAATATTCATGCAATATTCCTTTTATTGTAAAGTAAAGATAGAAAAACTGAGTACTCATATTTGTGTCACTGTTGAAGGTTTATTTGCACTAGTGCAATACAATGCATTATTACATTCTTAATTCTGGTACTAATCTGTATGAAATATGTTGTTGCTGTACTATGAATTATTGAATATAGATTCTTCCACTGCATTGAATGGGATACAATATTTCTGCTCTTGAAACAGCTCCTTGGAGCCTTTAGTTTGATATGTTCATTCCTGACTGACTTGTTAAAAGAATGCCTCAGATTCTATTTGTGGCCAAAATCTTGTATTTCGTCATTTAAAAATTATTGAAATTTTTTATACAAACGCAAAAAAATTTTGCATTCGTATAATGGTATGATGTGACGGCAATGTTGTCGTCGTCTGAAGACACATTTGGTGTTCGGACAATAACTTTAGTTTAAGTGAATGGATCTCTATGAAATTTAATAAGAAGGTTCAATACCACAAAAGGAAGGTTGGGATTGATTTTGGGGATGATGTTCCCAACCGTTTTGGAATTTAGGGGCCCTAAAAGGGCCCAAGATAAGTATTTTTCTACTTTTTAGCTCACCTGGACCTGGTCCCAAAGGGCCAAGTGAGATTTTCTCATCACTTGGCGTCCTTCGTCTGTAAACTTTTACAAAAATCTTCTCCTCTGAAACTATTGGGCCAAATTTAACCAAACTTGGACAAAATCATCATTGGGGTATCTAGTTTATAAAATGTGTCCGATGTCCCAGCCAACCAACCAAAATGGCCGCCATGGCTAAAAATAGAACATAGGGGTAAAATGTAGATTTTGGCTTATATCCCTGAAACCAAAGCATTTAGGGCAAATCTGAAATGGGGTAAAAAAATTTATCAAGTCAAGATCTATCTGCCCTTAAATTTTCAGATGAATCAGACAACCAGTTGTAGGGTTGCTGCGCCTGACTTTGTAATTTTAAGGAAATTTTGCTGTTTTTGGTTATTATTCAGAATATTATTATAGATAGCGATAAACTATAAACAACAATAATTTTTAGCAAAGTAAGATCTACAAATAAGTCAACATGACTAAAATGGTCAGTTGACCCCTTTAGGAGTTATTGCCCTTTATAGTCAATTTTAACAATTTTAACAAAACTGTTCAGGGTTTCGACCTCTGCAGTAGTATAAAGCTGCGCCCTGTGGAGCATCTTGTTTAGGGTGCTATAAACAGTTTCGTACTAAAAACTAGGGGTATTTCCCCAGTGAGATTTACATACTGATGGAATTCCCTGCTATTTATATACCACTAAATGAAAAAGTTGATTGTTTTTTATGTTCAATGTGAAAAACATATATTGAAGTTCAATTAAAATGCCACTTTTGTCAAGATTTAAAAAAAAAAAAATGTTTTTGTGACTTCCTACTATATGGGAGGCAACTCCATAAACAGCTGATTTTCACCTGTTGCAAAAAGCACTTTGATTTGTCAGGTAAGATAGCTCCTTTCGGAGCAGGCGAACGTAGGCTGAAACTACATTTTCTTAAATCAGCCGGATAAGCTCTTCGAAATGCATATTATAAGAAATCTCAAATATATGCACAGGTTACTGATCCGTGTGTCCAAAGGTGGTCTGTTTTTAAGGTTTTTTAGGGGGGAAAATGCCTAATTTCCAGCTGATAACTTGTACCAATTTGCATGTTTAAACAAGAGATGTTGGATTTTTTTTTATTTATTCAGAAAGTTCATAGAACTATCTTTCCATTGATGTATAGATATCTATATAACTATGAAATCTGACTTCTGCATGATGGGTCCACTATTACATGCCCTGTTACAGAATGACGTCACGTAAAAAACTGTTGATTGCACTCTAATGGTTATAAATGATCAAATTTAATATAATTAATTTATTAGCCAAAGAAGTAATTTAACAGCAATATGTGCTTGAAGAAAACTTTATATAGAAATTACTAGTCCAAATAATTATGACGTCTGGAAAGGCTATTTAATTTTTTTGCTTCGGCGCCTTCCCAGTACAGACTAAGAAATGACCAATAATGCATATAATATTCTTTAAGAAGTCAAATTCATATAAAGGCAGCCATGGTTACAAATTTTATAATCAGAACTTTGAAATTCTAGAGCTTTATTTGATGATGATAGCACTTTTAAATGATAAAATTAATGTGACTGGGGATTAGATATCTTGATTAGACCATTTAGTTTCTGAATAATGATCAAAATTTCTTTCAATGAATTTGCTTCTACATGGTTGTTTAACAACCTTGACCACCCATAAAGGTCTTGCACATTTGGCAATTCACGTATCAATTATGTCATCCAGTATGTTTCAAAAGTAAAAATTCTATAAAAATGAAATTTCATATGGGCATTAATAGCAAAATATCATTTGAGAACAGATTGGAAGTAAAAGGATTCACAAACTTATATTGATTTCTTTTCTCTTTTTCTGAAAAAATGTATCACACTTTTATTTGTTTAAATTGTACATACACATTGTATAACCTTATTAAAACCTCTTTTCATAGTGCTAATTTTATTTGAGAAACAAAAAGGTACAGATTTATTGCTAAAAGGGTGTGTCTTATACTAGAACAGTATTCCTTCTAGCAACTGTATTCCTTCTAGCAACTGTGGTCAAATTTAATTGGCTAACATGATGGACCTTTTTTTTGGTTACATCTTATGAGAAGCCAGTTAGGTTTTATAAACTTTATAGGAGGTCCAAAATGAAGTCTGTTCTGTACTTAACTTATTGCCTGTAATCACAATTTTTAACTTATGTATGTCCTTCAATCTGCTAAAATTCTATTCGTATTTACTTTTTGGTCTTGGAAAACTATTATGCCTTATAGATTTTATGAAGGAACCTTCAAATATTGAATTTATTCAGGGTTAGTAGTTACGCATTATAAACTTTTGTATATATTTAGTGTATTTAAGTTAAGTGATGTTTATATATCTTTTAAGATGAATTTATTGCAGCATTTTGTATGTAGTTATTTTTTTGCAAAATTTATATTCATAGAGTTTAATGACAATTTTTGTTATCAGAATCTGAATCTAAAAATCATTTGATTCATGGTAAGATTGTGTAGAGCAAACCCTATTTTCAATTAATGTCTTACTAAGACAAAACTTAGGCTTGCCATTTTGTCAGCAAATAGTAGTGTTTCAAAGCTTTATATTTACAGCTGATTGCATTGAGTGTGTAGGTAAAAGTATTATTTTTGGTTAGCTTGCTTGTTAGCTGAACCTTGAAGTCATAATTAGGTGAGGAAACTATCATCCTCTAAGAGTATACTAGTCTGACAGATAACCAATATATCTGTCTGTAGGACTAGACTACTTCGAAAAGGCAGATAGTTTACCTTACCTAATAATGACTTCACTATTCAGCTAGCAAGCAAGCTAGCCAAAGATATAACCTTTACCCACACACTCAATGCAATCGGATGTAAGAAGTAAGAAAAGCTTTACATTCTATATTTAATATGTAGCTCTTTTAAGAACCCATCAATCTATGTCCACATTACCTCAGTGGCCAGGTGGTCTAAGTAACTAATGTATCACTAGCCTGTCAGTACTGACCACTGTTTATAGTTTGAATCTGGTACCTGGTAGGTACATTTGACTCCAATCTTAATTTATTGTTGGATTTGGTGAAGTCTAGATATGGTTTGTTTTTGCAGCAGGTGATTTCAGTCTTGTTTGTGTACACAGCAGCATTTTCAATGGAGGATATCAATTTTATGTAATTAGTTACTTTTGTTTTCAACCAGTTTTCTGTGGTCTTCCAAGGTTTCTGGAATTTTGATGTGCAGATAAAAGATTTGCACCACTTTTTGTGAACATATATTTTTAGAAATTTTGTAAGTTTAAAACCTTGTTTTTTGTCGAGCCTGCAACTTTTGTTGCAGAAAGCTCGACATAGGGATAGTGATCCGGCGGCGGCTACGGCGGCGGCGGCGTTAGCTCACTTCTTAAAAGCTTTATATTTTAGAAGGTAGAAGACCTGGATACTTCATACTTTGTATATAGATGCTTCATGCTACGAAGTTTCCGTCAGTCACATGTCCAATGTCCTTGACCTCATTTTCATGGTTCAGTGACCACTTGAAAAAAAAGTTTAAATTTTTTGTAATGTTGAATTCTCTCTTATTATAAGTAATAGGATAACTATATTTGATATGTGCGTACCTTGCAAGGTCCTCATGTCTGTCAGACAGTTTTCACTTGACCTCGACCTCATTTCATGGATCAGTGAACAAGGTTAAGTTTTGGTGGTCAAGTCCATATCTCAGATACTATAAGCAATAGGGCTAGTATATTCCGTGTATGGAAGGACTGTAAGGTGTACATGCCCAACTGGCAGGTGTCATCTGACCTTGACCTCATTTTCATGGTTCAGTGGTTATAGTTAAATTTTTGTGTTTTGCTCTGTTTTTCTCATACTATATGCAATAGGTCTACTATATTTGTTGTATGGAATGATTGTAAGGTGTACATATCTAGCGGGCAGATGTCATGTGACCCTGACCTCATTTTCATGGTTCAGTGGTCAAAGTTAAGTTTTTGAGTTTTGGTCTTTTTATCTAATACTATATGCCATAGGTCAACTATATTTGGTGTATGGAAATATTTTATGATCTTTATGTCAGTCACGCAGGTTTTATTTGACCCTGACCTCATTTTCACGGTTCATTGCACAGTGTTAAGTTTTTGTGTTTTGGTCTATTTTTCTTGTAACTATAAGTAATGGGTCAACTATATATGTTGTATAGAAGCATTGTTAGCTGAACATGTCTGCTTGGCATGTTTCATCTGACCTTGACCTCATTTTCAAGGTTCATTGGTCTTTGTTTAGTTATCTTGGTTAATGTTAAGTTTATGTGACAGTTGTAATAAAGCTTAGCTTTACACCTAGGACTATCAACATAATATCAATGATTAGTATAGAAGGCGAGACATTTCAGCGTGTGCACTCTTGTCTTACTTTTGAGAATTTATAGAAATAAATAGTGTGAAGTTACCTTTGAACATGAAGTTGAACTCTAGTGTGAACATTTGTAGCTTGACATTGGCCTCAATGTATTGAAGATGAGGAGCAGCAATTAAGGTGCTTTGTTTTTGTGTTGGGTTTATTAAGAACATATATAAAAGAAATGAAGAGGATGTTAGCTATTACATACCAAAACATTTTGCAGTGTCATGAATAAATATTAAATATCCTTTTTATTTGAATTACCTTTCTATATTTTCAACTAAAGGTTCCTGTAAGTATATGAAATAGATGTGTTATTACTATTTATATTATTTCAAATTACAAACTGTAAGCTTTCCATTCCCTCTTTTAGAGTCTGGCAAGTTTTCATAAAGACAAATTTCTGGCTACATTCTTTTTTCTATTCATCAGATTGTTATAAAGCAAAACATTATCAGATGAAAAAGAATATAGAAGTCCAATGATTATATTTTCATACATCATACCTGTAAAATTTTCATGAAGTAGGTCGATTTTTCAATGAAAAATGTTCATTTTTTGATTTGATTCAAATCATATATATTTTTGTACAGATACATTTATGTATAAAATATTGATCAAGATTCATATTTTGTATTCACTTTCTGTGTCTTTATTGAAGTCAGAAAAGGTATGAAATATTGATCAAATTCACATTTTGTATTCACTTTCTGTATGTCTTTATTGAAGTCAGAAAAGGTATAAAATATTGATCAAGATTCACATTTTGTATTCACTTTCTGTATGTCTTTATTGAAGTCAGAAAAGGTATAATAAACTGCATATTAGAAAAGAATCTATATATTATTTATTTACTATAGCAGGAAACTTTTTGGTCCTACACTTAATTACTGTCTCTCAGAATCTATATATTATTTATTTACTATAGCAGGAAACTTCTTGGTCCTATACTTAATTACTGTCTCTCAGAATCTATATATTATTTATTTACTATAGCAGGAAACTTCTTGGTCCTATACTTAATTACTGTCTCTCAGAATCTATATATTATTTATTTACTATAGCAGGAAACTTCTTGGTCTTTCTATATATTGTTTATTTACTATAGCAGGAAACTTTTTGGTCCTACACTTTATTACTGTCTCTCAGAATGTTACAATTATCTTATATTTACAAATGTATGTTCTTGGGCAGAGTATGATCTGTTAACATATGTTATCTGTTCATTGTTTCTTTTGTAAGCAATGTTAAAGATAAAAATAAAAGGAATGTGGTATGACTGCCGATGAGACCACTCTCCACCAGACCAAATAAGTCTTCATTGGGTCATGTGCCCTTAATGAATTTAAGTAGCTGTATTATTTGTTTCAAAGGTGTATGAAAACAAATTCGATTAGCCAACCTAGGCTAGTTTTGTCATGCATTAGGCTGTTGGTGGTTTTCCCATTTCAATCTTTTAACATTTTGTCGTGTCTTGGTCTGTTATAGTTTTTTTCTATTCTATTCTTTATTTACCTAAAACAATACAGTTTATCGGTATAATATGCATAAATATACAGTTTACAAGTTGTGTAGCATTAACATACACATAAATAACAAACGTCAGAAATATCAGTTACATATTATACAGTTTGTGAGTTTCAGACTACATATAATAAACATAGATCTTAAATATTATTCCGGCACTTAAATGCATAGAGTAAGTACTTTCCTAAATTACAGAGTTCCTTAGTGTTTTCAACAGAAAACAATTGTACTAATTTATAAGTTGATGGTCTAGTCCAATAATATTTCTTGATAAACTTTTTACGTATATCATTATAATTTGTACATTGTAAAATAAAATGAAATTCATCCTCTACTACATTTTTATACGACCGCAAAATTTGAAAAAATTTTCGTCGTATATTGCTATCACGTTGGCGTCGTCGTCTGCAAATAAGCATTTTCTTGGTTTTCGCACTATAACTTTAGTTTAAGTTAATAGAAATCTATGAAATTTTGACACAAAGTTTATGACCACAAAAGAAAGGTTGGGATTGATTTTGGGAGTTTTGGTTCCAACAGTTTAGGAATTAGGGGCCAAAAAAAGGGCCCAAATAAGCATTATTCTTGGTTTTCGCACAATAACTTTAGTTTAAGTAAATAGAAATCAATGAAATTTAAACACAATGTTTATGACCACAAAAGGAAGGTTGGTATTGATTTTGGGAGTTGAGGTCCCAACAGTTTAGGAATTAGGGGCCAAAAAGGGACCCAAATAAGCATTTTTCTTGGTTTTCGCACCATAACTTTAGTATAAGTAAATAGAAATGTATGAAATTTAAACACAAGGTTTATGACCATAAAAGGAAGGTTGGTATTGATTTTGGGAGTTTTGGTCCCAACAGTTTAGGAATAAAGGGCCCAAAGGGTCCAAAATTAAACTTTGTTTGATTTCATCAAAAATTGAATAATTGGGGTTCTTTGATATGCCGAATCTAACTGTGTATGTAGATTCTTAATTTTTATTCCCGTTTTCAAATTGGTCTACATTAAGGTCCAAAGGGTCTAAAATTAAACTAAGTTTGATTTTAACAAAAATTGAATCCTTGGGGTTCTTTGATATGCTGAATCTAAAAATGTACTTAGATTTTTGATTATTGGCCCAGTTTTCAAGTTGGTCCAAATCGGGGTCCAAAATTAAACTTTGTTTGATTTCATCAAAAATTGAATAATTGGGGTTCTTTGATATGCCAAATCTAACTGTGTATGTAGATTCTTAATTGTTGGTCCCGTTTTAAAATTGGTCTACATTAAAGTCCAAAGGGTCCAAAATTAAACTAAGTTTGATTTTAACAAAAATTGAATTCTTGGGCCTCTTTGATATGCTGAATCTAAACATGTACTTAGATTTTTGATTATGGGCCCAGTTTTCAAGTTGGTCCAAATCAGGATCCAAAATTATTATATTAAGTATTGTGCAATAGCAAGAAATTTTCAATTGCACAGTATTCAGCAATAGCAAGAAATCTTCAATTGCACAGTATTGTGCAATAGCAAATATTTTCAATTGCACAGTATTGCACAATAGCAAGAAATATCTAATTGCACAATATTGTGCAATAGCAAGAAATTCCAATTGGATTTCAATTGGAGTTATCTTTCTTTGTCCAGAATAGTAGTTGAATCAACTTAAATCATTGTTTTATACAATATACAATGTATATTCAACTTTACTACCAACTGATAGATTAAAACAATCTTTACCATTCAGTAATAACAAGCACTTTTTTTACATTTTAATATTTTATGATGTATTTAAATGAGTAGTTATTGTTGCAAACTTCATTAGAAATTTGAATTGAGATCAGTTTTGAAATAAGGGAAAGGGGGATGTGAAAAAAAAATTGGGGGGTCAATTTTTTTCATTTCAGATTTCATAAATAAAAAGAAAATTTCTTCAAACATTTTTTTGAGAGGATTAATATTCAACAGCATAGTGAATTGCTCAAAGGCAAAAATTTTTGTTTAAGTTCATTAGACCACATTCATTCTGTGTCAGAAACCTATGCTGTGTCAACTATATAATCACAATCCAAATTTAGAGCTGAATCCAGCTTGAATGTTGTGTCCATACTTGCCCCAACCGTTCAGGGTTCAACCTCTGCGGTCGTATAATGCTGCGCCCTGCGAAGCAACTGGTTATCACATATAATACACATTCTACTATTTCTACTTATTCCATAAAAACGACCAGTTTCAATGCATAGATTATGTGAGGATAGGCGAATTCTCGTTATCCATTTACGAGCTATTACAGGAATACATTTTTGTAAATAAAATTGTAATTCTACATTTGACACAATATACTTATATAATCTACACTTTGGTGATGTTTCAAGCGTGAAATGCAACTCTTGTTTAGCTTGATCATATATTCGTTGTTTGGTTAATTGTAAAAATGAACTATCCAAACAAAGTACCCATTGGTTGTCCCAATAATAATTCATACCAAGATCATATAAAATTGTTTTAATACAAGTTGCCCAGTTTTTACATTTATTGCTATTTGCTACTAGTTCTTTGTAACAAGACTTTATAATACAATTTTCACTATCGTGAATTTTAGTCCATAATTTGAGCATCTTAAAATTTCGCTCATATAACAATGGAAATCTTCCTAATTCATAATATACCAGTACATTAGAAGTGGACCTCTTGACACCTAGTAATGTTTTACAATAGTCCAAATGAACTTTTTCTACATTTGGTGCTCTATGAACACCCCAAACTTCACAACCATACATTAAAATACTACATACATAAGTGTCAAATAAACTTATAGAAGTAACAGTGTTCAGGTATACAGATAATAAAATTGAGAATGGAAATGGGGAATGTGTCAAAGAGACAACAACCCGACCATAGAAAAAACAACAGCAGAAGGTCACTAACAGGTCTTCAATGTAGCGAGACATTTCCGCACCCGGAGGCGTCCTTCAGCTGGCCCCTAAACAAATATATACTAGTTCAGTGATAATGAACGCCATACTAATTTCCGAATTGTACACAAGAAACTAAAATTAAAAAAATACAAGACTAACAAAGGCCAAAGTCTCCTGACTTGGGACAGGGGCAAAAATGCGGCGGGGTTAAACATGTTTATGAGATCTCAACCCTCTTCCTATACCTCTAGCCAATGTAGAAAAGTAAATGCATAACAATACGCACATTTAAAATTCAATTCAAGAGAAGTCCGAGTCTGAAGTCAGAAGATGTAACCAAAGAAAATAAACAAAATGACAATAATACATAAATAACAACAGACTACTAGCAGTTAACTGACATGCCAGCTCCAGACTTCAATTAAACTGATTGAAAGATTATGATTTCATCATATGAATATCAGGCACAATCCTTCCCGTTAGGGGTTTAGTATCATACCATCATAACATATATGAGAAGAACATAACCCGTGTCATGCCAACAACTGTTTTTTTTAATAAATGTGTTTAGTTCCGATGCAAAGACCCTATAAGTGAATCAATATTAACGCCAAAATAAGCAATCTTTAGTGACCTGACAACAGTATCGTAACTATATCCCTTCTTGATAAGTCTATTTAAAGGTTTTGTTAGTTTCTGAGGTGAATACTGACATTTTTGTGCTTTATAAAGAATATTTCCATAAAAAATTGGATGTGAAATACCTGAACGTATAAGAAGTCTGCATGTTGAGCTATATCAAGTTACGAATGATGTCCTTATACCGATGATAAAAATTAGTAAATGTTTTGACTAGTTTGTGATATCGAAAACCCTGGTGTATTAATTTTTCAGTAATACATAAATTTCTCTCGTTAAAATCTAAAACATTGTTACATACACGAGCGAATCGTACAAGTTGAGATATATGAACACCGTAAGATGGTGACAATGGAACGTCACCATATAAAAATGGATAATTAACGATAGGAAATGAAAAATCATCTTTTTTATCTTAAATTTTAGTATTAAGCTTTCCGTTAGTGATATAGATATCAAGATCGAGGACAGGGCAGTGGTCATTGTTAGTATTAGCTTTATTTAAAGTAAGTTCAACAGGATAAATTTCTTTAGCATACATACTGAAGTCGTCATTATTGAGAGCCAAAATGTCATCCAAATATCTAAAAGTATTATTAAATTTGTTTATGAGATGCCTTTTTCCTCATACTAAACATAGCTTTCCTGCCTTGTTCAGCACAGTGGTTTTGAGTAATATAAAATTTACAATTATAATGAAATAACACACCCAGATAACAAAAATGATCTACAATATCTAATGGTTTACCATTATAAATCCATGTCTCAGTAAGACTAATTTTCCCACCTTTACGAAAAACTACTATCTTTATGGGTTATGTTCATTGATTTTAGCCAAGCTTAGTTAAAGTGGGCCTAGAAAGGCCAATGAGCTTTCTCATCAACTGGTGTCCGTTGTCGTCCGTTTACGGGCCTGGATGGCCAAGTGGTCAAAATAGTTCTACCTACTATAATAACACTAAGATTGTGTGTTCGAACCGCTCCTTTGTGGGTGCATTCGACTACAATCTTAATTGACTAGGATGGTCAGTGTTCATATCGATGGTCTGGTTTTCTCCGGGCACTCAGGCTTCCTCTGCCAATAAAAACTGTCTATCATCCGTTTACAAAAATCTACCCCAAACTTCTGGGCTTAATTTAACTAAGCTTGGCTAAAATCATCATTGTGATATCTAGTTGTAAATGAGTCTTGATGACCTGCCCAAATCAACACGGCTGACATGGCAAATTAACCGAAACATAGTATAGGTGCAAAATGCAATTTCGTTTATTACTCTATTAGTATCTTGAAAACCATTAGAAAAAGAGAAAACTTGAAAGGTTCAGAAATGATTAGAATGTTTAAATCTACCTTTTGTCCATTTATATCAAAACTGTCAGATGACTTCTAACTAGATTTGTTGTTCTATCTTGTAATCTTGTATACTATAAAAGATGCGGAGAAAAATGGAATAGCAAATACGGCCATCAAGAAAAAATCGGAAAATAAGTTGACTTCTATTATTGGAATTATTCCCTCTAAAGATTTTTATACGACCGCAAAATTTTTTGTCGTCCGAAGACACATTTGGTGTGCAGACAATAACTTTAGTTAAAGTAAATAGATCTCTATGAAATTTTACTGTATTTCATCAACAACGTCACGTCACAACCAGGACAACGTGTAGTAACAAAGGTCAAACTTTTTATGAATTTAAACTTGTTATGTCTTCAAATTGGTAATTTATATACCATGTTTATTAAATGTTATTAATTAAGCTCATTTTCCCTTTCTAATTCCTTAAAATGTCCATGTCTTACCGCCTGGACTACGCTATCAAATTCTGGTTTGGAAAGCTACTTATTACGTTAAAATATTCCCTTAGGTTTGAAGTTTGTTTGAATGAACTTCAAAACCACTAATTTTAGAAGATGGGTGAGATTAGGGAGTTAAAAGATCACCAAAAACGCCAAAAGCAGGAAAAAATACGATTTTTGGCCATTGTTTCTCAGCATTTTTAAAATAGCGTGCGCCTTCGTGACCCGGAGAAAATTATGGGGATTAAGACAGCCAAAACAGTTCTCATGACATTGGAATAAAAAAAATTCCTGGGTCACGTTGGCGCAGGTACTTAAAAACTAAAAATTCGTTGTCCGGAACACCTACAAAGTGAACAATAATAACAGAAAGTTGAACACGCTCACCTCATTCAGTTGCTAAAACTAGTGGTTTTGAAGTTCATCCAAACAAACTTCAAACCTAAGGGAATATTTTAACGTAATAAGTAGCTTTCCAAAACAGAATTTGATAAATGAGAAAATAGGGGGGCCAAAAACAAACCTTACCGTACCTTGTCCTCTCATAATACTCATGAAACTTTAACCGCAAACTGAACCTAAATGTTGACGACGCCGGAATCTAGGAGAGCTGTATCGCTTTCGCGACATAAATGTCACAGGCTCGCAAAAACGAGCTATTGTATCCACGAAATGCCTTTACAAAGCAGGAGGTGTGGGCTTCGTCTTTTTTTTTTTTTTAAATATTTTAATTCACATTTGCTCTACTGTTCCTTTGAATGTTGTGGATCTAAAGATTTCCTAGACGTCACATGTAGCGCTTCTGTGTGACATTTTGTTGGGCCCATGGTAAAAGTTGGATTGTTAGAATCCTGCTTCCTGTTTGTGGGACATGTTTATGGGTACACGTTTTAGCTCACCTTTGTGGGCCATGTGATATGTTGCCACCACTTGGCGTCCGTCGTCTGTCGTCGTCGGTCGTTAACGTTTACATGGGTCTATTCCGCTGAAACTGTAGCTCTCATTGCAACCCAGACCACAATAATTATTAGGGTAACTAGTTTTAAATCGTTTTTTCGCCGATGATTTCGCATGTTAACAGTCATGGCCGACATGGCTTAAAATAGAACATAGGAGGTAAAATCCAACTTGTGTGGCTTATATCTTGAAAAAACACTATTAGATATAAAAAAAAAAATCTGACGGGCAAATATTTCAGTATAAGATCTATCTTCAGTTTATGTTAACTGTCAGACGATTTCTCATAGGAGTTGCCGTTAAATAACGAATTTTATGAAATAAAAGTCGTATTTGCCTATTATCTTGAAAACTATACAGAAACTTAAAATAGCGAAAATGATCAGCAACATCTACAACATATATGAAATGAAGGTATGTAGTATGGTTGTCAACTAGACAACTCTCTTAAAAACTGAATGACATACAAGGTAACAATAATAGGCCAACGAGCCAAACCAATACCGCACAGTAAACATTAACCACGAAATGACCAATGTAAAACAATTCAGATAGACAACTGCCTGTCTATATACGAAATAATAAACAATGAATAAATATGTTATATATAGGCCTACAGCAATATGTAAAAGTGCATATAAGTTTATTTACAACCACTGTGTCGATGCCACTGCTGATGAAACGAATTATCATTGATGGTCATAATGATAAATTATCCCCGGCTTAGTATATATCTAGGATTTTGATTGGTTAACGCACGTCGTTACAAAACCCATAGCCCCTGGGTGTTGCTAACCCATATCCCCGGACGTTGCTAACCATTATCTCGGGGATCTTCATGCACGTTTTCCTTCGTTCCATGATTGCTCCTTGTGAAATATTGAATTCTGTAGATTATCCATGATGTTTGTAATTAAATATTTCATTCATTAATGAGTTTGTCCTATTATGCCGATCATTTACACTCATTTCATTAAATGTCTCTTGACTGCCACATTTTCAAGGAATGGGACTACTGGCCTAGCTATGCAAATGACCCACGTTGACGTCAAACCGTCTATGACGTAGCTCTTACAACATTGAGCGCCAAATTTGACTTAATCCAGTTTCTCTGTCTCCGTATTGAAAACGTCTTATATTTGACTACCTGTAGGGTTCTACCAGTACCATGTACATCCTTCGGCTACGCCTCATGGTGTACTGGGGTACTTCAGGGTGTTAAAATATCCATATCTACGGATATGAACGTAGATAACTTATATTAACTGTTTACAAACCTTAGATGAATTTTGGCAAAACTTTTAGGACTTTTTGGTCCTCAATGTTCTTCAACTTCGTACTTTATTTGGCCTTTTTAATTTGTTTGATTCAAACATAACTAATGAGTCTTTTAATAGACGAAACGCGGCGTCTGACGCAAATACCTAAATTTCAATGGTATCTATGATGAGTATTTCCACAACGTAACGTTATAAATGTTCCCGTACTTTTGCATTCCCATTGTTGACGTCAACTTCCGCCCAAACGTTGTTTACGTTAGTTTCAAGACGTTGAGATGTGTTTTGAAGATTTGTATACAAAACTAAGAAGATACCAGGGAGATCTAGAAGCATGAAGCAACTTATAATTTCATGAAAGGTAAAAAAACACGGCACCACACTTTTGCATGACTTAAAATATTTCCACATCAAGTATTTAAGATTAAACTGAACGTGACAGACCCCCTATTTCAAAATAAGCGTCACCTACAATAAAATTGAGAAAGGAAATGGGGAATGGGTCAAAGCGACAACAACCCGACCATAGAGCAGACAACAGCCGAAGACTACCAATGGGTCTTCAATGTAGCGAGAAACTCCCGCACCCGTAGGTGTCCTTCACCTGGCCCCTTAAAACATATGTATACTAGTACAGTGATAATACACCTTATCGCTATTCCCGGCTGACCCGTCCGCTTGAACTTTTGACGTCAACAACAATCACTTTTCCATTGTGGCGTCAGACATTTTGTTTTATGACGTCAAAATTTTACGGGAACCTGTGTGATTTCCAGCAATGGCGGACAAATAGCGATAAGGTGTATGGACGTCATACTAAACTCAGAATTATACACAAGAAACTAATATTAAAAATCATACAAGACTAACAAAGGCCAGAGGCTCCTGACTTGGGACAGGCGCAAAAATGCGGCTGGGTTAAACATGTTTGTGAGATCTCAACCCTCCCCCTATACCTCTAGCCAATGTAGAAAAATAAACGCATAACAATACGCACATTAAAATTCAGTTCAAGAGAAGTCCGAGTCCGATGTCAGAAGATGTAACAAAAGAAAATAAATAACATGACAATAATACATAAATAACAACAGACTACTAGCAGTTACTGTCCAGACCTCAATTAAACTGATTGAAAGATTATGTTTTCATCATATGAATATCAGGCACAATCCCTCCCGTTAGGGGTTTAGTATCATACTATCATAAAGTATATGAGAAGAACATAACCCGTGTCATGCCAACAACTGTTTTTTTTAAATAAATGTGTTTAGTTTCGATGCAAAGACCCTATAAGTGAATCAATATTAAAGCCAAAATATGCAATCTTTAATGACCTGACAACAGTATCGTAACTATATCCCTTCTTAATAAGTCTGTTTAAAGGTTTTGTAAGCTTTTGAGGTGAATACTGACATTTTTGTGCTTTGTAAAGAATATTACCATAAAAGATTGGATGTGAAATACCTGAACGTATAAGATGTCTACATGTTGAGTTATATTTACGAATTATTTCCTTATACCGATGATTTATAAAATTTAATATTGTTTTGACTAGTTTGTGATATCGAAAACCCTGGTGTTATAATTTTTCAGTAATACATAAATTTCTTTTTGTAACAAATTCAGTTACATTCGCTTTTAAACGCCCATTTGTGAGACGTATTATGGTATACCGTTGTCCGTCTGTCCTTCCTTCTGTCCGTCCGTCCATCTGTCCCATGGTCCGTCGTCAACAATTATTGGGGACAATATCTCAAAAAAACGATTGAACCAACTCGCATGAAACTTTGGTGAATTGTTTATATCTTTTGACGTTAGCTCCCTTTCGTTTTTTTTTTTTTTTATAATTTTTAGATTTTAAGAAATTTTTTTTCAAAAGGGGGATTTTCCAGTTTTCGGACAAAAACTCAAACACACTAATAGTTTATATTTATTGATATGAGCTCCCTCTTGATTTTTTATAAATTTTAAATTTTTCGTTTCTGAGTTTTGGGGTTTTATTCATTAAAAATAGGGTGATTTTCCAGTTTTCGGACAATATCTCAATAATGTTTTCAGCAAATTTTATGAAACTTTTATGAATTGTTTATATCTAGACATAAGCTCCCTTTCGATTTTTATAAGTTTTAGATTTTACGTTTCGGAGTTATGGGGTTTTATTCATTAAAAAGTTGTGATTTTCCAATTTTCGGACAATGCTTTGAGCAGTTATCATGAAACTTTGATGACTGGTCTATATATAGAGGTGAATACATAGCCTTTCCCATATTGGCCCGGGTATCATCCCGAGACGAAGTCGAGGTGCTGATATTGGTCGAGGCCATGTATTAATCGCTTTATCATATACTTCCGACAATTTGTTTTATGTAAGGCAAATTAACAAAATGAAATAACTTAGACAGTCAAAATCTTTACAAAGAAGTCAAATTATGCATCCAACATAATATACACTATAATTGTCCAACAATAGCATCACTACCTATATACATTTATGGTAACATAAATCCTGCAAAATCCATGATAAACTATCATCATTTTGAAAATCTATATCATTTGATTTAGCCATGTTCACATCTGTTTTTTTCAAGAACAGTTGGTTCTGTACAAAAATATTTACCACTGAATCCAATACACCTTATCGCTATTTGTCCGACATAAATGGACTTCACAAAAGTTTCCGTAAAACGTTGACGTCATAATAAAAAAAACCATCTGACGCCACGATGGAAAAGTAAACAAACGATTCCAGAAATACCGGAAGTAACTTGCACGAGAGGCACTATTATGGGTTTTGTGCACGAGATGCATCTGATATAAGTTATCAGCCAGGGTGGGAAACTATGGCTTGTGTACTTCCGTTCATTACACATATGCAAAATCTATCATATAAATGCTAAGTATATGATAAACTTTAGTACCTTTTTTTTTAAACCGACAGTATAACCTAAGTAAAAGTGGGGGCTTTCGGTCTGCTATGTTGGATGTAAATGCTCAATCAAATTGTAGATATTAAATTAGATAACTCGTGTAGGTAGAATGTCCCATTCTTTGTGCATTTCTAACTGAAGTCATAAAACAATCGTTTTTTACTAACTCTAAATTTTTAAGATTAAAATCCAAACTAGTGTTAATTCCGATTAACCGTAAAAATTTAGGCCCGATCCTAAATTCTCGGTATGATAAAAGAACAGTATAAAAAAGAAGATGTGGTATGATTGCCAATGAGACAACTCTCCACAAGAGACCAAATGCATGACACATAAATTAACAGCTACTAGTATAGATGACCGTACAGCCTTCAATAATGACCAAAGCCCATCCGCATAGTCAGCTATAAAAGGCCCCGAAATGACAAATGCTTTTATTGCTAACATGATATCATATAGTGTTCAAATAATGCATGGAATATTTGGCACTGGACGTATGTCTCTTGTTCGTGTGTCTTTAGTGATGTTCAAAACCTAAAATGTATAAAAACCTGATAACTAGTTTATGGTATTTTAAAAGAGTTTTTAAACTATCAGAACTGTTGAAAGTAGCCTGGAAGTCAATTCTGCTGGAAAAAAAAACATGCAATATTTGGATGAATATAAAAGGAATCAACGGAGCTAACTAGTACAAAATACATAGTAAACAATTAATTCAACAGTACAAGAATTATATGTATGTTTGCTCAAAATGCGCATGAAATACTTGCAACTGGACAATAATCAATTTCAGTCAAAAGTCAATTCATATGTTGCAGATTAAATTTGCAATACTTTTTTATGCTAATCATACACAACTGGCACTGAACAAACTACAAATGAGCACTTCCTCAACTGTGTCCCCCATCATAGAATTGCCGTAAACTTTATTGATTTGGGACATGCATGTATTAGCTCTAAAAGACGTGAGACGTTCTGGCGTGTAATAGTGGGCACGTTTTGGCGAAAAACAATTAGCGGACACGTTTAGGGGGTTATGAAATTGGACACGTTTGGGGAATATTGAATATTACGGACACGTTTCGGGAGAACAGACACGTTTGGGGGAACCAGACACGTTTGGGGGAAGGACACGTTTGGGAGTGTTACAAAAGAGGGACGAAAGATACCAAAGGGACAGTCAAACTAATAAATCTAAAACAAACTGACAACGCCATGGCTAAAAATGAAAAAGACAAACAGAAAAACAATAGTAAACTTGACACAACATGGAAAACTAAAAAATAAACAACACGAACCCCACCAAAAACTAGGGGTGATCTCAGGTGCTCCGGAAGGGTAAGCAGATCCTGCTCCACATGTGGCACCCGTCTTGTTGGTTATGTGATTACAAATCCGGTAAATAGTCTAATTGGGTAGGTCACATTCATGAAAGGGAAGGGGATTGTAGTTACGACGTAAGGAACATATCCGATATCATTTGTGAAACGGTTATTCCATAACGGTCAACCAACTCGTGATGGCGCCCGTAAAATTTACGAAGGGATGATTTCAACTTCACCATTTGGAACTCTTGGTTTAATAGTTTCCTTGTGAGCAGCAACCCTCTATCAAGAAAATCATGATAGGAAATGCAAGCACGGGAATATCGTATCAATTGGGAGATATATACCCCGTATGCAGGTGCTGCTGGAATGTTGCTACTTAGAAATGGAAAGTTCACAATTGGAAAGCTGAAATCATCTCTTTTGTCGTAAAGTTTTGTTTTCAACCGACCCTCATTGTCAATTTCTAGATGTAAGTCTAGATATGAAGCCGACAAGTTTTTGATTAATTTCTGATATGACATTGAAAAATAATTAAACTTTATTCTTTGAAAAAGCGACGGGTGTAATGGCAGATCCAGAATTTTTCATAGGTGGAGGCCCACTGGCTGTCTAAGAAGGGTCCCGCCCCGGTCATGCTTCAGCGATTCCCCCTATATTATGGGGACGAAGTCCCCTATTACAGTAGAAAATTCAATTAAAAAAAAAAAAAAAAAAAAAAAAAAATCGGGAAAGTTTCCCGAACTTTTCATTCATTGTACTAATGAACTCAAAATCGTTCAAGTTTTTTTTGTCGCGTTTTTGAATTTCCTGATCGGCGCAGAAATCTACTTACGTTTCCGGTCTTGTTTACATGAGACTTTGAATAAAATGTATTCTAAGAAAGGAACTAATACAAATTCATTTAAAAAAAATGTTTATTATTAAAAAAACGTTACCTGATGACAGCGTTTCTTTGTTTACATTGAATATGACGTCATAACTTAAATAACGTCACAACTAAAATCCCTAACAACAGAACCAAAATCGGAAACGTTACGGTATTTCCGTTTCTCTTTTTAACATTGCTGATTTAAAAAAAAATCATAGACTTCGTCCCCACTCAGAGGTAATTCCTGCCTCATATTATCAACCAAGTCTTTCCCAGAAAAGGAAGTATATATTTGTATATAGTTTTAATTGTAAATTGGTGAATGTTTTAAAATGTAAATAGCTTTGAAAAGACTAGCGGTGTTGCCCGATACTGAAGTTTTCGCGGGACAATACACATTCATTTACGAATTCGGGATTCTACTGCTTGAGAGAAGAAGAAGAAATGCAAACTCTTTGTTGTGAACTCATAGGAAAACGTGAAAGACTATAAAACCATATTCACATCCAACATCCATTTACAACGTTTTTGCGAAAACTTCAGTAATCAGCTAGTCTTCTCAAAACTGTTTACATTTAAAACATTCTCAAATTTACAAATTAAAAATATATACTAAAACATAGCTATTGAGAAGACCCAATGACAGAAGTTAACAACTACAGGTCACCGTACGGCATTCAACATTGCAAAACCATTACCGCAAAGTCAGCTATAAAAGTCCCCGAAATGACAAATTTTTCAACACCAGTTTTGTTTATCATTCTTTTTAATGTTTAATTTTTCGCTGAAATTTTTATACCCGCGAGCCTCCTTAAAACGAGCAAACTAACGTCCTGATTTATGTACTAAACTATGTTTGGCTGTAAAGTCTGTTTTGCAAGTTATGTTGTAAACCAAGTCACTGTGAGTTTCGTATCACATTCGTTTATCATACTAATAAACAGTTCATTATGAAACGATTTTTGTTCTATCCGGCGGTCGCAGCGTAAACTATTTGTATATTGCTTTATATTTTAGAAAGTAGAAGACCTGGATGCTTGTACGCATATACCTTACAGTGTCGGATCCAGATGAGGGGGGCGTAGAGGGCGTAAGTCCCTTTTTTGCACTTATTTTTTTTATTTACTACTGTAAAATGATAAATCAGACTAGATTTCGTTGACTTTTTCATATCCCTGATATGTTTGCGACAATTAGGAGATAACTGTATTGTATTTTAAGCTCCGACGGCATCAATTGGGGATTTGATGGTCGCAAATTCAGTTTACTGGCGACGCGTTAGCGGAGAAAGTAAACGGGTATTTGCGACCATCAAATCCCAATTTGATGCCGTTGGAGCTTAAAATACAATATTGTTATCTCCATGCTAATAAAACTGACAGAAAACAACGTTAAAACATGAATTTAAAATCTGTCATATGCCGTCTGCGCTTGCGCGTACGTTCCATAGCATCAATTGTCAATTGATGCCATGTAAGAAAGTGACGTTATCCCATCAAAATGAACGTTACAAAAGCGTTCAAAGCGACACATGATGGAACAAGGACGTATTGACTCCTATTTCACAATTCCACTCAGCAGAAGGCAATACTCTATTACACCCACAAGATAAAAAAAGTTTCACAGCTTGAGCTATAACATTTACCTACGAAAACATATTTAACCCCCACACCCCAGGCCATTAATAACATTGCTGAATAATGATTCCGAGTCAGTAAACTCTAGATAGATGAATAATCTAAGGTACGGACCATTTGATTTTCGGGGGGGGGGGGGGGGGGGGGCACAGACTAGTATTTTAGGGAGAAAATATTTTGGTCCCGATTTTTGCCTTAAAAGTATCCTGGTCGTACCTGGGTTGAAAACAAAAGTCTTGCCCAATGTTTTGCTATTACTAAAAAAATCTTCCAACAGAATTATTTAGCATCTATTAATGTAGAAAAAAACGGGCGTAATTTTGTATGTCCATAAAAACATTGAACTTGACTATGACATAATCATTGACGATTCTCTTGACGAAATAAGAGGAAGATGGTTAACCCTTTGGCGTTGACGAAAGATATGTACAGAAGTCATCACAAGAAAACTCAAGAAATAATTTTGAGGAATCATTTTTTTTTATTCAATAATGTTAGTACATCAATGTATGATCAGATACATCTTGGGTGCGAATCACAAATTCGCATTGCCTTCTTCAGTTTCTAGTTGTGTACTCTATTTCTTAGTTAGGGAGAATACGGCATAAAAAAAATGTTTAACCCTAACACTCTGACTATAAAATATAACATGCCCAAAGTCAAGAACCGTTAAATTAGTCATTTACCACTTATTTTATGTTTTTGAACACAAAAAAGGTTAATAAAAAATATTCTACACCACCACTTTGAAAAATGCTGGATTCGCCCCTGCCTTTTGTGACGAAGTTTCCGTCATTCACATGTCAATTGCCCTTGATCCTGGATTCGCCCCTGCCTTATGTGACGAAGTTTACGTCATTCATATGTCAATTGCCCTTGATCCTGGATTCGCCCCTGCCTTATGTGACGAAGTTTACGTCATTCATATGTCAATTGACCTTGATCTCATTTTCATGGTTCAACGACTGCTTGAAAACAATCATACTTTTTTTGTCATGTGAATTTCTCACTTATCATGAGTAATAGGATAACTATACGTGTATTTGGTATATATGTTCCGTGCAACGACTACGTGTCTGTCAGACAGAGTTCACCTGACCTCGACCTCATTTCATGAATCAGTGATCAATGTTAAATTATGAGTACCGTTTCTAAAATATCATGAGCAGTAGGTCAACTATATTTTGTGTATGAGATGACTGTAACAGTAAGAGACACCCGGAAGCGTACGAATAAGGATTTCGGTGTTCAGTGATTCAGTTCACTAGACGACGTTGTCAATACGTAATGGCGGCCACTGTTTGACGTTATTTTGTTACTAAATACTAATAGCAATAGGTCAGCTATATTTGGTATATTGGACAATTGTAAGGTTCTTGTCTGTCTGGCAGGTATTATCTCATTCTGACCGTGACCTCATTTTAAGGGTTCATTGGTCAATGTTTAGTTTTTGAACTATAAGCAGTAGGTCAACTATATTTTGTGTATTGGATGATTGTAAAGTGTACAATTCTGGCAGGATTCATCTGACCTATACATGTATGCTGTTCATTGTCCAATGATAAGTTTTGTGTGTTTGTCAAGCAATAGTTTAACTTATTAATATGTATGAAATGGTTGTAAGGTTTACATGTCCGCCTAGTTGGAATCACCAGACCTTGGCCTCATTTTAATGGTTGACCTCATTTTAATGCTTTAATTGTCAACGTTTTTGTGTTTCGGTCTGTTTTTAAAATATTATTAGCAATAGATACAGCTATACTTGGTGTTTGGAATAATTGTAATGGGTACATGTCAGTCTGGCAGGTTTTTATCTTACTTTGGTTTGGCCTGTTTTTTGCAATTAGCATACGCGATAGGTCAACTATAATCAAGAAATAATTGATGTAAGCTATACTTTATTGAATTTTGAACATGGTAGGCATTATATTCGTGATTATTTTTGTCCGAGCGATAATGATGCGTCTGTGAAACCCAAATTTGGTAGTACTAAATGTGATAAGATGGTCCGTCCTTTCACGCGCATTCGTGAATTAATGTGTTGTTCGGTCACTCGTTGAATATTTTTCTCTATTTGAATTCTTCAATTAGTTATTCTATAAATATCCCACAAAAAGCGTTGAATGCAAACGATATGAACCTATGGCTATGAAGTCTTATAATAATAGAACTAACACTGTACCGAGGTAAATGATTGCCAAATTGGTCTAATACCTACATAATGTTATTTCTTATCAAAACTAGAAGTCAAATTATACGTTTTGTAATTTTTGTTATTTTAAAAATCGTATTTTCACCCGAAAATTAAAAAAAATCAATATTAGAACTTCAATGTTCAATAAGGGACGACATCAAAAGATCGATGTAGGATAAAAAACTTAAATCGAATAGTTTGGGGGTGGGGGGGGTCAACATAGCTGCAAGTTTTGTTAATCTAAAATCGATTTTACATATATCTATATAGGTAAATCAATTTTTCCCAAATTAAGTTAAGAAGGGGGGTAGGGGGGTCAGCGAAAAAACTATGTGAATTAAGTTTTTTATCCTACATTGAACTTTTGATGTCGTCCCTAACATGGTATTGTCTACCTCTCCAATTTGGTCAGATTCTTTTAATCTTATGTATTGGCTTTAAAAAATGAATGGTTTTCATTGGATACTTTAACAGCTTATCCTATTCGTTATATTTTATGATAAATTTAATTGGATTTCAAACTTGTGTATTGCTAGTATATTTGAAGCCTTTCGTACTATTGCGGTCACCACGTGATATATTTATTAATCAGTAACTGCTGATCGTTTATCATTGAAATTAACCCTCCAACATCTAAAAATTAAAGAAAATGAACAGTTTTAATACGACTCCTCCAATATATACACATGCTGTGTGTTGAACATCCCCATGATGCATCTGAAAAGAATATTAATGTACTAAGTCCACGATTATATATTCGAGCATCACGTGGTGTCACGTATTCTACCTCGCGCACGGGTCTAATTTTAGATTCAAAAGGATTCCCAAATTATATTTAGATCTAAACTAAAATAAAATAAAAATTTGATAATTTTGATATTTTTGTATACCATCTCAAAGATTGAAACAGGTGCATGTTCGTGTTAATTTCCACCGTCACGGAAATTCTCTGGGCATGGGATGGGGTTCACCTTTCTTCTACACAATCAATTGAAAAGCAGACATTCCTAGCTCTGTCGTCTATATGTGTATCCTACTTATACGCTAGCTAAATCCGATATCGACATTTCCTTCATTGCACAAATTGATGGTGATTATCAAGGTAAGTTTTTTTGCAGCCTGCACAAACCAAAATAAAACATTCTTCGAAAAAAATCAAAATCATCGGAATACATGAATAAATGTATGTAGCAGAATATCAACTCCTCTTTCTCTCCGTTTGACCACTTTTCCTGATCAGTGACGGGACAACATACCGAGCAATTTCTGAGCCAGACTGCTTTGAATGTCAATGGCAGATACAAAAGTACAATTTCAGTGAATTCAAACGCCTATAAACCGTTCCAAAAATTAACGGGCTCGTCCGGGATTCGAACCCGGGACCTCTCGCACCCAAAGCGAGAATCATACCCCTAGACCAACGAGCCGCTTGATAGTTAGAGTTACATTTTCCGTATTTAACTATAGAATAAAATTATTCTCCATACGTGGCAAAGGAGTTTACCTGCCAAGATACACATTCGAAATTCTAAGTTGACTAGAAATTCACCTTACATTGGTCGAGATCAACCAAAGAAAAACCAACAAAAATTCAAACGATAACTGTTGTATTTGTGCATGTATTTTTTCTCCTACTGAATACTGTTAAATGCATTCTAATTGACGTTCGAATTAGCGGTGTATTTTCTTTGAATATCCCATCGACTGGTATTGAAAACAGTTTTGAGATTCGCCACGCATTGACAATATGAGGCAAAAATTGGGCTCGTCCGGGATTCGAACCCGGGACCTCTCGCACCCTAAGCGAGAATCATACCCCTAGACCAACGAGCCTGTATAGCTGACTTATGTTTAAATAATAGTTATAAAATTCAGAAATGACATCGCTTGTTGCTATTTTCGTGTTGCCTTGGGTTATACGTTTGGCCTCTCTTGCTTTGTTACCTTTGAAATCAGGACGGTAAGTTATTAAAAGTCACCTGCTTTAAAGAACTTTGTCTTAGGTTCTTAGTGTAGACGATTTCAAACATTTTAATAAGAAGTGATATGTTCAATTTAACATGAACGACATGCGTCGGCTGCAAAAGAACACCGAATGAGTAATATCTCTAGGCACTATAATAAGCACAGTTCACGATGATCCGGATTACCCAAAAATTAATATGTTTCCGCTGGGGCTCGAACCCAGGACCTTCCGCGTGTGAAGCGGACGTGATTACCACTACACTACGGAAACAGTTGAAGTTAGTGCGAAGTTTTCCATATTTCAAGCAACGTCCGATTAAAAAATGGTGCAATCAAGATGAATAACACCCGTTTCCGCATGAAACAGGTGCATGTTCGTGTTAATTTCCACCGTCACGGAAATTCTCTGGGCATGGGATGGGGTTCACCTTTCTTCTACACAATCAATTGAAAAGCAGACATTCCTAGCTCTGTCGTCTATATGTGTATCCTACTTATACGCTAGCTAAATCCGATATCGACATTTCCTTCATTGCACAAATTGATGGTGATTATCAAGGTAAGTTTTTTTGCAGCCTGCACAAACCAAAATAAAACATTCTTCGAAAAAAATCAAAATCATCGGAATACATGAATAAATGTATGTAGCAGAATATCAACTCCTCTTTCTCTCCGTTTGACCACTTTTCCTGATCAGTGACGGGACAACATACCGAGCAATTTCTGAGCCAGACTGCTTTGAATGTCAATGGCAGATACAAAAGTACAATTTCAGTGAATTCAAACGCCTATAAACCGTTCCAAAAATTAACGGGCTCGTCCGGGATTCGAACCCGGGACCTCTCGCACCCAAAGCGAGAATCATACCCCTAGACCAACGAGCCGCTTGATAGTTAGAGTTACATTTTCCGTATTTAACTATAGAATAAAATTATTCTCCATACGTGGCAAAGGAGTTTACCTGCCAAGATACACATTCGAAATTCTAAGTTGACTAGAAATTCACCTTACATTGGTCGAGATCAACCAAAGAAAAACCAACAAAAATTCAAACGATAACTGTTGTATTTGTGCATGTATTTTTTCTCCTACTGAATACTGTTAAATGCATTCTAATTGACGTTCGAATTAGCGGTGTATTTTCTTTGAATATCCCATCGACTGGTATTGAAAACAGTTTTGAGATTCGCCACGCATTGACAATATGAGGCAAAAATTGGGCTCGTCCGGGATTCGAACCCGGGACCTCTCGCACCCTAAGCGAGAATCATACCCCTAGACCAACGAGCCTGTATAGCTGACTTATGTTTAAATAATAGTTATAAAATTCAGAAATGACATCGCTTGTTGCTATTTTCGTGTTGCCTTGGGTTATACGTTTGGCCTCTCTTGCTTTGTTACCTTTGAAATCAGGACGGTAAGTTATTAAAAGTCACCTGCTTTAAAGAACTTTGTCTTAGGTTCTTAGTGTAGACGATTTCAAACATTTTAATAAGAAGTGATATGTTCAATTTAACATGAACGACATGCGTCGGCTGCAAAAGAACACCGAATGAGTAATATCTCTAGGCACTATAATAAGCACAGTTCACGATGATCCGGATTACCCAAAAATTAATATGTTTCCGCTGGGGCTCGAACCCAGGACCTTCCGCGTGTGAAGCGGACGTGATTACCACTACACTACGGAAACAGTTGAAGTTAGTGCGAAGTTTTCCATATTTCAAGCAACGTCCGATTAAAAAATGGTGCAATCAAGATGAATAACACCCGTTTCCGCATGAAACAGGTGCATGTTCGTGTTAATTTCCACCGTCACGGAAATTCTCTGGGCATGGGATGGGGTTCACCTTTCTTCTACACAATCAATTGAAAAGCAGACATTCCTAGCTCTGTCGTCTATATGTGTATCCTACTTATACGCTAGCTAAATCCGATATCGACATTTCCTTCATTGCACAAATTGATGGTGATTATCAAGGTAAGTTTTTTTGCAGCCTGCACAAACCAAAATAAAACATTCTTCGAAAAAAATCAAAATCATCGGAATACATGAATAAATGTATGTAGCAGAATATCAACTCCTCTTTCTCTCCGTTTGACCACTTTTCCTGATCAGTGACGGGACAACATACCGAGCAATTTCTGAGCCAGACTGCTTTGAATGTCAATGGCAGATACAAAAGTACAATTTCAGTGAATTCAAACGCCTATAAACCGTTCCAAAAATTAACGGGCTCGTCCGGGATTCGAACCCGGGACCTCTCGCACCCAAAGCGAGAATCATACCCCTAGACCAACGAGCCGCTTGATAGTTAGAGTTACATTTTCCGTATTTAACTATAGAATAAAATTATTCTCCATACGTGGCAAAGGAGTTTACCTGCCAAGATACACATTCGAAATTCTAAGTTGACTAGAAATTCACCTTACATTGGTCGAGATCAACCAAAGAAAAACCAACAAAAATTCAAACGATAACTGTTGTATTTGTGCATGTATTTTTTTCTCCTACTGAATACTGTTAAATGCATTCTAATTGACGTTCGAATTAGCGGTGTATTTTCTTTGAATATCCCATCGACTGGTATTGAAAACAGTTTTGAGATTCGCCACGCATTGACAATATGAGGCAAAAATTGGGCTCGTCCGGGATTCGAACCCGGGACCTCTCGCACCCTAAGCGAGAATCATACCCCTAGACCAACGAGCCTGTATAGCTGACTTATGTTTAAATAATAGTTATAAAATTCAGAAATGACATCGCTTGTTGCTATTTTCGTGTTGCCTTGGGTTATACGTTTGGCCTCTCTTGCTTTGTTACCTTTGAAATCAGGACGGTAAGTTATTAAAAGTCACCTGCTTTAAAGAACTTTGTCTTAGGTTCTTAGTGTAGACGATTTCAAACATTTTAATAAGAAGTGATATGTTCAATTTAACATGAACGACATGCGTCGGCTGCAAAAGAACACCGAATGAGTAATATCTCTAGGCACTATAATAAGCACAGTTCACGATGATCCGGATTACCCAAAAATTAATATGTTTCCGCTGGGGCTCGAACCCAGGACCTTCCGCGTGTGAAGCGGACGTGATTACCACTACACTACGGAAACAGTTGAAGTTAGTGCGAAGTTTTCCATATTTCAAGCAACGTCCGATTAAAAAATGGTGCAATCAAGATGAATAACACCCGTTTCCGCATGAAACAGGTGCATGTTCGTATTAATTTCCACCGTCACGGAAATTCTCTGGGCATGGGATGGGGTTCACCTTTCTTCTACACAATCAATTGAAAAGCAGACATTCCTAGCTCTGTCGTCTATATGTGTATCCTACTTATACGCTAGCTAAATCCGATATCGACATTTCCTTCATTGCACAAATTGATGGTGATTATCAAGGTAAGTTTTTTTGCAGCCTGCACAAACCAAAATAAAACATTCTTCGAAAAAAATCAAAATCATCGGAATACATGAATAAATGTATGTAGCAGAATATCAACTCCTCTTTCTCTCCGTTTGACCACTTTTCCTGATCAGTGACGGGACAACATACCGAGCAATTTCTGAGCCAGACTGCTTTGAATGTCAATGGCAGATACAAAAGTACAATTTCAGTGAATTCAAACGCCTATAAACCGTTCCAAAAATTAACGGGCTCGTCCGGGATTCGAACCCGGGACCTCTCGCACCCAAAGCGAGAATCATACCCCTAGACCAACGAGCCGCTTGATAGTTAGAGTTACATTTTCCGTATTTAACTATAGAATAAAATTATTCTCCATACGTGGCAAAGGAGTTTACCTGCCAAGATACATATTCGAAATTCTAAGTTGACTAGAAATTCACCTTACATTGGTCGAGATCAACCAAAGAAAAACCAACAAAAATTCAAACGATAACTGTTGTATTTGTGCATGTATTTTTTTCTCCTACTGAATACTGTTAAATGCATTCTAATTGACGTTCGAATTAGCGGTGTATTTTCTTTGAATATCCCATCGACTGGTATTGAAAACAGTTTTGAGATTCGCCACGCATTGACAATATGAGGCAAAAATTGGGCTCGTCCGGGATTCGAACCCGGGACCTCTCGCACCCTAAGCGAGAATCATACCCCTAGACCAACGAGCCTGTATAGCTGACTTATGTTTAAATAATAGTTATAAAATTCAGAAATGACATCGCTTGTTGCTATTTTCGTGTTGCCTTGGGTTATACGTTTGGCCTCTCTTGCTTTGTTACCTTTGAAATCAGGACGGTAAGTTATTAAAAGTCACCTGCTTTAAAGAACTTTGTCTTAGGTTCTTAGTGTAGACGATTTCAAACATTTTAATAAGAAGTGATATGTTCAATTTAACATGAACGACATGCGTCGGCTGCAAAAGAACACCGAATGAGTAATATCTCTAGGCACTATAATAAGCACAGTTCACGATGATCCGGATTACCCAAAAATTAATATGTTTCCGCTGGGGCTCGAACCCAGGACCTTCCGCGTGTGAAGCGGACGTGATTACCACTACACTACGGAAACAGTTGAAGTTAGTGCGAAGTTTTCCATATTTCAAGCAACGTCCGATTAAAAAATGGTGCAATCAAGATGAATAACACCCGTTTCCGCATGAAACAGGTGCATGTTCGTATTAATTTCCACCGTCACGGAAATTCTCTGGGCATGGGATGGGGTTCACCTTTCTTCTACACAATCAATTGAAAAGCAGACATTCCTAGCTCTGTCGTCTATATGTGTATCCTACTTATACGCTAGCTAAATCCGATATCGACATTTCCTTCATTGCACAAATTGATGGTGATTATCAAGGTAAGTTTTTTTGCAGCCTGCACAAACCAAAATAAAACATTCTTCGAAAAAAATCAAAATCATCGGAATACATGAATAAATGTATGTAGCAGAATATCAACTCCTCTTTCTCTCCGTTTGACCACTTTTCCTGATCAGTGACGGGACAACATACCGAGCAATTTCTGAGCCAGACTGCTTTGAATGTCAATGGCAGATACAAAAGTACAATTTCAGTGAATTCAAACGCCTATAAACCGTTCCAAAAATTAACGGGCTCGTCCGGGATTCGAACCCGGGACCTCTCGCACCCAAAGCGAGAATCATACCCCTAGACCAACGAGCCGCTTGATAGTTAGAGTTACATTTTCCGTATTTAACTATAGAATAAAATTATTCTCCATACGTGGCAAAGGAGTTTACCTGCCAAGATACATATTCGAAATTCTAAGTTGACTAGAAATTCACCTTACATTGGTCGAGATCAACCAAAGAAAAACCAACAAAAATTCAAACGATAACTGTTGTATTTGTGCATGTATTTTTTTCTCCTACTGAATACTGTTAAATGCATTCTAATTGACGTTCGAATTAGCGGTGTATTTTCTTTGAATATCCCATCGACTGGTATTGAAAACAGTTTTGAGATTCGCCACGCATTGACAATATGAGGCAAAAATTGGGCTCGTCCGGGATTCGAACCCGGGACCTCTCGCACCCTAAGCGAGAATCATACCCCTAGACCAACGAGCCTGTATAGCTGACTTATGTTTAAATAATAGTTATAAAATTCAGAAATGACATCGCTTGTTGCTATTTTCGTGTTGCCTTGGGTTATACGTTTGGCCTCTCTTGCTTTGTTACCTTTGAAATCAGGACGGTAAGTTATTAAAAGTCACCTGCTTTAAAGAACTTTGTCTTAGGTTCTTAGTGTAGACGATTTCAAACATTTTAATAAGAAGTGATATGTTCAATTTAACATGAACGACATGCGTCGGCTGCAAAAGAACACCGAATGAGTAATATCTCTAGGCACTATAATAAGCACAGTTCACGATGATCCGGATTACCCAAAAATTAATATGTTTCCGCTGGGGCTCGAACCCAGGACCTTCCGCGTGTGAAGCGGACGTGATTACCACTACACTACGGAAACAGTTGAAGTTAGTGCGAAGTTTTCCATATTTCAAGCAACGTCCGATTAAAAAATGGTGCAATCAAGATGAATAACACCCGTTTCCGCATGAAACAGGTGCATGTTCGTATTAATTTCCACCGTCACGGAAATTCTCTGGGCATGGGATGGGGTTCACCTTTCTTCTACACAATCAATTGAAAAGCAGACATTCCTAGCTCTGTCGTCTATATGTGTATCCTACTTATACGCTAGCTAAATCCGATATCGACATTTCCTTCATTGCACAAATTGATGGTGATTATCAAGGTAAGTTTTTTTGCAGCCTGCACAAACCAAAATAAAACATTCTTCGAAAAAAATCAAAATCATCGGAATACATGAATAAATGTATGTAGCAGAATATCAACTCCTCTTTCTCTCCGTTTGACCACTTTTCCTGATCAGTGACGGGACAACATACCGAGCAATTTCTGAGCCAGACTGCTTTGAATGTCAATGGCAGATACAAAAGTACAATTTCAGTGAATTCAAACGCCTATAAACCGTTCCAAAAATTAACGGGCTCGTCCGGGATTCGAACCCGGGACCTCTCGCACCCAAAGCGAGAATCATACCCCTAGACCAACGAGCCGCTTGATAGTTAGAGTTACATTTTCCGTATTTAACTATAGAATAAAATTATTCTCCATACGTGGCAAAGGAGTTTACCTGCCAAGATACATATTCGAAATTCTAAGTTGACTAGAAATTCACCTTACATTGGTCGAGATCAACCAAAGAAAAACCAACAAAAATTCAAACGATAACTGTTGTATTTGTGCATGTATTTTTTTCTCCTACTGAATACTGTTAAATGCATTCTAATTGACGTTCGAATTAGCGGTGTATTTTCTTTGAATATCCCATCGACTGGTATTGAAAACAGTTTTGAGATTCGCCACGCATTGACAATATGAGGCAAAAATTGGGCTCGTCCGGGATTCGAACCCGGGACCTCTCGCACCCTAAGCGAGAATCATACCCCTAGACCAACGAGCCTGTATAGCTGACTTATGTTTAAATAATAGTTATAAAATTCAGAAATGACATCGCTTGTTGCTATTTTCGTGTTGCCTTGGGTTATACGTTTGGCCTCTCTTGCTTTGTTACCTTTGAAATCAGGACGGTAAGTTATTAAAAGTCACCTGCTTTAAAGAACTTTGTCTTAGGTTCTTAGTGTAGACGATTTCAAACATTTTAATAAGAAGTGATATGTTCAATTTAACATGAACGACATGCGTCGGCTGCAAAAGAACACCGAATGAGTAATATCTCTAGGCACTATAATAAGCACAGTTCACGATGATCCGGATTACCCAAAAATTAATATGTTTCCGCTGGGGCTCGAACCCAGGACCTTCCGCGTGTGAAGCGGACGTGATTACCACTACACTACGGAAACAGTTGAAGTTAGTGCGAAGTTTTCCATATTTCAAGCAACGTCCGATTAAAAAATGGTGCAATCAAGATGAATAACACCCGTTTCCGCATGAAACAGGTGCATGTTCGTATTAATTTCCACCGTCACGGAAATTCTCTGGGCATGGGATGGGGTTCACCTTTCTTCTACACAATCAATTGAAAAGCAGACATTCCTAGCTCTGTCGTCTATATGTGTATCCTACTTATACGCTAGCTAAATCCGATATCGACATTTCCTTCATTGCACAAATTGATGGTGATTATCAAGGTAAGTTTTTTTGCAGCCTGCACAAACCAAAATAAAACATTCTTCGAAAAAAATCAAAATCATCGGAATACATGAATAAATGTATGTAGCAGAATATCAACTCCTCTTTCTCTCCGTTTGACCACTTTTCCTGATCAGTGACGGGACAACATACCGAGCAATTTCTGAGCCAGACTGCTTTGAATGTCAATGGCAGATACAAAAGTACAATTTCAGTGAATTCAAACGCCTATAAACCGTTCCAAAAATTAACGGGCTCGTCCGGGATTCGAACCCGGGACCTCTCGCACCCAAAGCGAGAATCATACCCCTAGACCAACGAGCCGCTTGATAGTTAGAGTTACATTTTCCGTATTTAACTATAGAATAAAATTATTCTCCATACGTGGCAAAGGAGTTTACCTGCCAAGATACATATTCGAAATTCTAAGTTGACTAGAAATTCACCTTACATTGGTCGAGATCAACCAAAGAAAAACCAACAAAAATTCAAACGATAACTGTTGTATTTGTGCATGTATTTTTTTCTCCTACTGAATACTGTTAAATGCATTCTAATTGACGTTCGAATTAGCGGTGTATTTTCTTTGAATATCCCATCGACTGGTATTGAAAACAGTTTTGAGATTCGCCACGCATTGACAATATGAGGCAAAAATTGGGCTCGTCCGGGATTCGAACCCGGGACCTCTCGCACCCTAAGCGAGAATCATACCCCTAGACCAACGAGCCTGTATAGCTGACTTATGTTTAAATAATAGTTATAAAATTCAGAAATGACATCGCTTGTTGCTATTTTCGTGTTGCCTTGGGTTATACGTTTGGCCTCTCTTGCTTTGTTACCTTTGAAATCAGGACGGTAAGTTATTAAAAGTCACCTGCTTTAAAGAACTTTGTCTTAGGTTCTTAGTGTAGACGATTTCAAACATTTTAATAAGAAGTGATATGTTCAATTTAACATGAACGACATGCGTCGGCTGCAAAAGAACACCGAATGAGTAATATCTCTAGGCACTATAATAAGCACAGTTCACGATGATCCGGATTACCCAAAAATTAATATGTTTCCGCTGGGGCTCGAACCCAGGACCTTCCGCGTGTGAAGCGGACGTGATTACCACTACACTACGGAAACAGTTGAAGTTAGTGCGAAGTTTTCCATATTTCAAGCAACGTCCGATTAAAAAATGGTGCAATCAAGATGAATAACACCCGTTTCCGCATGAAACAGGTGCATGTTCGTATTAATTTCCACCGTCACGGAAATTCTCTGGGCATGGGATGGGGTTCACCTTTCTTCTACACAATCAATTGAAAAGCAGACATTCCTAGCTCTGTCGTCTATATGTGTATCCTACTTATACGCTAGCTAAATCCGATATCGACATTTCCTTCATTGCACAAATTGATGGTGATTATCAAGGTAAGTTTTTTTGCAGCCTGCACAAACCAAAATAAAACATTCTTCGAAAAAAATCAAAATCATCGGAATACATGAATAAATGTATGTAGCAGAATATCAACTCCTCTTTCTCTCCGTTTGACCACTTTTCCTGATCAGTGACGGGACAACATACCGAGCAATTTCTGAGCCAGACTGCTTTGAATGTCAATGGCAGATACAAAAGTACAATTTCAGTGAATTCAAACGCCTATAAACCGTTCCAAAAATTAACGGGCTCGTCCGGGATTCGAACCCGGGACCTCTCGCACCCAAAGCGAGAATCATACCCCTAGACCAACGAGCCGCTTGATAGTTAGAGTTACATTTTCCGTATTTAACTATAGAATAAAATTATTCTCCATACGTGGCAAAGGAGTTTACCTGCCAAGATACATATTCGAAATTCTAAGTTGACTAGAAATTCACCTTACATTGGTCGAGATCAACCAAAGAAAAACCAACAAAAATTCAAACGATAACTGTTGTATTTGTGCATGTATTTTTTTCTCCTACTGAATACTGTTAAATGCATTCTAATTGACGTTCGAATTAGCGGTGTATTTTCTTTGAATATCCCATCGACTGGTATTGAAAACAGTTTTGAGATTCGCCACGCATTGACAATATGAGGCAAAAATTGGGCTCGTCCGGGATTCGAACCCGGGACCTCTCGCACCCTAAGCGAGAATCATACCCCTAGACCAACGAGCCTGTATAGCTGACTTATGTTTAAATAATAGTTATAAAATTCAGAAATGACATCGCTTGTTGCTATTTTCGTGTTGCCTTGGGTTATACGTTTGGCCTCTCTTGCTTTGTTACCTTTGAAATCAGGACGGTAAGTTATTAAAAGTCACCTGCTTTAAAGAACTTTGTCTTAGGTTCTTAGTGTAGACGATTTCAAACATTTTAATAAGAAGTGATATGTTCAATTTAACATGAACGACATGCGTCGGCTGCAAAAGAACACCGAATGAGTAATATCTCTAGGCACTATAATAAGCACAGTTCACGATGATCCGGATTACCCAAAAATTAATATGTTTCCGCTGGGGCTCGAACCCAGGACCTTCCGCGTGTGAAGCGGACGTGATTACCACTACACTACGGAAACAGTTGAAGTTAGTGCGAAGTTTTCCATATTTCAAGCAACGTCCGATTAAAAAATGGTGCAATCAAGATGAATAACACCCGTTTCCGCATGAAACAGGTGCATGTTCGTATTAATTTCCACCGTCACGGAAATTCTCTGGGCATGGGATGGGGTTCACCTTTCTTCTACACAATCAATTGAAAAGCAGACATTCCTAGCTCTGTCGTCTATATGTGTATCCTACTTATACGCTAGCTAAATCCGATATCGACATTTCCTTCATTGCACAAATTGATGGTGATTATCAAGGTAAGTTTTTTTGCAGCCTGCACAAACCAAAATAAAACATTCTTCGAAAAAAATCAAAATCATCGGAATACATGAATAAATGTATGTAGCAGAATATCAACTCCTCTTTCTCTCCGTTTGACCACTTTTCCTGATCAGTGACGGGACAACATACCGAGCAATTTCTGAGCCAGACTGCTTTGAATGTCAATGGCAGATACAAAAGTACAATTTCAGTGAATTCAAACGCCTATAAACCGTTCCAAAAATTAACGGGCTCGTCCGGGATTCGAACCCGGGACCTCTCGCACCCAAAGCGAGAATCATACCCCTAGACCAACGAGCCGCTTGATAGTTAGAGTTACATTTTCCGTATTTAACTATAGAATAAAATTATTCTCCATACGTGGCAAAGGAGTTTACCTGCCAAGATACATATTCGAAATTCTAAGTTGACTAGAAATTCACCTTACATTGGTCGAGATCAACCAAAGAAAAACCAACAAAAATTCAAACGATAACTGTTGTATTTGTGCATGTATTTTTTTCTCCTACTGAATACTGTTAAATGCATTCTAATTGACGTTCGAATTAGCGGTGTATTTTCTTTGAATATCCCATCGACTGGTATTGAAAACAGTTTTGAGATTCGCCACGCATTGACAATATGAGGCAAAAATTGGGCTCGTCCGGGATTCGAACCCGGGACCTCTCGCACCCTAAGCGAGAATCATACCCCTAGACCAACGAGCCTGTATAGCTGACTTATGTTTAAATAATAGTTATAAAATTCAGAAATGACATCGCTTGTTGCTATTTTCGTGTTGCCTTGGGTTATACGTTTGGCCTCTCTTGCTTTGTTACCTTTGAAATCAGGACGGTAAGTTATTAAAAGTCACCTGCTTTAAAGAACTTTGTCTTAGGTTCTTAGTGTAGACGATTTCAAACATTTTAATAAGAAGTGATATGTTCAATTTAACATGAACGACATGCGTCGGCTGCAAAAGAACACCGAATGAGTAATATCTCTAGGCACTATAATAAGCACAGTTCACGATGATCCGGATTACCCAAAAATTAATATGTTTCCGCTGGGGCTCGAACCCAGGACCTTCCGCGTGTGAAGCGGACGTGATTACCACTACACTACGGAAACAGTTGAAGTTAGTGCGAAGTTTTCCATATTTCAAGCAACGTCCGATTAAAAAATGGTGCAATCAAGATGAATAACACCCGTTTCCGCATGAAACAGGTGCATGTTCGTATTAATTTCCACCGTCACGGAAATTCTCTGGGCATGGGATGGGGTTCACCTTTCTTCTACACAATCAATTGAAAAGCAGACATTCCTAGCTCTGTCGTCTATATGTGTATCCTACTTATACGCTAGCTAAATCCGATATCGACATTTCCTTCATTGCACAAATTGATGGTGATTATCAAGGTAAGTTTTTTTGCAGCCTGCACAAACCAAAATAAAACATTCTTCGAAAAAAATCAAAATCATCGGAATACATGAATAAATGTATGTAGCAGAATATCAACTCCTCTTTCTCTCCGTTTGACCACTTTTCCTGATCAGTGACGGGACAACATACCGAGCAATTTCTGAGCCAGACTGCTTTGAATGTCAATGGCAGATACAAAAGTACAATTTCAGTGAATTCAAACGCCTATAAACCGTTCCAAAAATTAACGGGCTCGTCCGGGATTCGAACCCGGGACCTCTCGCACCCAAAGCGAGAATCATACCCCTAGACCAACGAGCCGCTTGATAGTTAGAGTTACATTTTCCGTATTTAACTATAGAATAAAATTATTCTCCATACGTGGCAAAGGAGTTTACCTGCCAAGATACATATTCGAAATTCTAAGTTGACTAGAAATTCACCTTACATTGGTCGAGATCAACCAAAGAAAAACCAACAAAAATTCAAACGATAACTGTTGTATTTGTGCATGTATTTTTTTCTCCTACTGAATACTGTTAAATGCATTCTAATTGACGTTCGAATTAGCGGTGTATTTTCTTTGAATATCCCATCGACTGGTATTGAAAACAGTTTTGAGATTCGCCACGCATTGACAATATGAGGCAAAAATTGGGCTCGTCCGGGATTCGAACCCGGGACCTCTCGCACCCTAAGCGAGAATCATACCCCTAGACCAACGAGCCTGTATAGCTGACTTATGTTTAAATAATAGTTATAAAATTCAGAAATGACATCGCTTGTTGCTATTTTCGTGTTGCCTTGGGTTATACGTTTGGCCTCTCTTGCTTTGTTACCTTTGAAATCAGGACGGTAAGTTATTAAAAGTCACCTGCTTTAAAGAACTTTGTCTTAGGTTCTTAGTGTAGACGATTTCAAACATTTTAATAAGAAGTGATATGTTCAATTTAACATGAACGACATGCGTCGGCTGCAAAAGAACACCGAATGAGTAATATCTCTAGGCACTATAATAAGCACAGTTCACGATGATCCGGATTACCCAAAAATTAATATGTTTCCGCTGGGGCTCGAACCCAGGACCTTCCGCGTGTGAAGCGGACGTGATTACCACTACACTACGGAAACAGTTGAAGTTAGTGCGAAGTTTTCCATATTTCAAGCAACGTCCGATTAAAAAATGGTGCAATCAAGATGAATAACACCCGTTTCCGCATGAAACAGGTGCATGTTCGTATTAATTTCCACCGTCACGGAAATTCTCTGGGCATGGGATGGGGTTCACCTTTCTTCTACACAATCAATTGAAAAGCAGACATTCCTAGCTCTGTCGTCTATATGTGTATCCTACTTATACGCTAGCTAAATCCGATATCGACATTTCCTTCATTGCACAAATTGATGGTGATTATCAAGGTAAGTTTTTTTGCAGCCTGCACAAACCAAAATAAAACATTCTTCGAAAAAAATCAAAATCATCGGAATACATGAATAAATGTATGTAGCAGAATATCAACTCCTCTTTCTCTCCGTTTGACCACTTTTCCTGATCAGTGACGGGACAACATACCGAGCAATTTCTGAGCCAGACTGCTTTGAATGTCAATGGCAGATACAAAAGTACAATTTCAGTGAATTCAAACGCCTATAAACCGTTCCAAAAATTAACGGGCTCGTCCGGGATTCGAACCCGGGACCTCTCGCACCCAAAGCGAGAATCATACCCCTAGACCAACGAGCCGCTTGATAGTTAGAGTTACATTTTCCGTATTTAACTATAGAATAAAATTATTCTCCATACGTGGCAAAGGAGTTTACCTGCCAAGATACATATTCGAAATTCTAAGTTGACTAGAAATTCACCTTACATTGGTCGAGATCAACCAAAGAAAAACCAACAAAAATTCAAACGATAACTGTTGTATTTGTGCATGTATTTTTTTCTCCTACTGAATACTGTTAAATGCATTCTAATTGACGTTCGAATTAGCGGTGTATTTTCTTTGAATATCCCATCGACTGGTATTGAAAACAGTTTTGAGATTCGCCACGCATTGACAATATGAGGCAAAAATTGGGCTCGTCCGGGATTCGAACCCGGGACCTCTCGCACCCTAAGCGAGAATCATACCCCTAGACCAACGAGCCTGTATAGCTGACTTATGTTTAAATAATAGTTATAAAATTCAGAAATGACATCGCTTGTTGCTATTTTCGTGTTGCCTTGGGTTATACGTTTGGCCTCTCTTGCTTTGTTACCTTTGAAATCAGGACGGTAAGTTATTAAAAGTCACCTGCTTTAAAGAACTTTGTCTTAGGTTCTTAGTGTAGACGATTTCAAACATTTTAATAAGAAGTGATATGTTCAATTTAACATGAACGACATGCGTCGGCTGCAAAAGAACACCGAATGAGTAATATCTCTAGGCACTATAATAAGCACAGTTCACGATGATCCGGATTACCCAAAAATTAATATGTTTCCGCTGGGGCTCGAACCCAGGACCTTCCGCGTGTGAAGCGGACGTGATTACCACTACACTACGGAAACAGTTGAAGTTAGTGCGAAGTTTTCCATATTTCAAGCAACGTCCGATTAAAAAATGGTGCAATCAAGATGAATAACACCCGTTTCCGCATGAAACAGGTGCATGTTCGTATTAATTTCCACCGTCACGGAAATTCTCTGGGCATGGGATGGGGTTCACCTTTCTTCTACACAATCAATTGAAAAGCAGACATTCCTAGCTCTGTCGTCTATATGTGTATCCTACTTATACGCTAGCTAAATCCGATATCGACATTTCCTTCATTGCACAAATTGATGGTGATTATCAAGGTAAGTTTTTTTGCAGCCTGCACAAACCAAAATAAAACATTCTTCGAAAAAAATCAAAATCATCGGAATACATGAATAAATGTATGTAGCAGAATATCAACTCCTCTTTCTCTCCGTTTGACCACTTTTCCTGATCAGTGACGGGACAACATACCGAGCAATTTCTGAGCCAGACTGCTTTGAATGTCAATGGCAGATACAAAAGTACAATTTCAGTGAATTCAAACGCCTATAAACCGTTCCAAAAATTAACGGGCTCGTCCGGGATTCGAACCCGGGACCTCTCGCACCCAAAGCGAGAATCATACCCCTAGACCAACGAGCCGCTTGATAGTTAGAGTTACATTTTCCGTATTTAACTATAGAATAAAATTATTCTCCATACGTGGCAAAGGAGTTTACCTGCCAAGATACATATTCGAAATTCTAAGTTGACTAGAAATTCACCTTACATTGGTCGAGATCAACCAAAGAAAAACCAACAAAAATTCAAACGATAACTGTTGTATTTGTGCATGTATTTTTTTCTCCTACTGAATACTGTTAAATGCATTCTAATTGACGTTCGAATTAGCGGTGTATTTTCTTTGAATATCCCATCGACTGGTATTGAAAACAGTTTTGAGATTCGCCACGCATTGACAATATGAGGCAAAAATTGGGCTCGTCCGGGATTCGAACCCGGGACCTCTCGCACCCTAAGCGAGAATCATACCCCTAGACCAACGAGCCTGTATAGCTGACTTATGTTTAAATAATAGTTATAAAATTCAGAAATGACATCGCTTGTTGCTATTTTCGTGTTGCCTTGGGTTATACGTTTGGCCTCTCTTGCTTTGTTACCTTTGAAATCAGGACGGTAAGTTATTAAAAGTCACCTGCTTTAAAGAACTTTGTCTTAGGTTCTTAGTGTAGACGATTTCAAACATTTTAATAAGAAGTGATATGTTCAATTTAACATGAACGACATGCGTCGGCTGCAAAAGAACACCGAATGAGTAATATCTCTAGGCACTATAATAAGCACAGTTCACGATGATCCGGATTACCCAAAAATTAATATGTTTCCGCTGGGGCTCGAACCCAGGACCTTCCGCGTGTGAAGCGGACGTGATTACCACTACACTACGGAAACAGTTGAAGTTAGTGCGAAGTTTTCCATATTTCAAGCAACGTCCGATTAAAAAATGGTGCAATCAAGATGAATAACACCCGTTTCCGCATGAAACAGGTGCATGTTCGTATTAATTTCCACCGTCACGGAAATTCTCTGGGCATGGGATGGGGTTCACCTTTCTTCTACACAATCAATTGAAAAGCAGACATTCCTAGCTCTGTCGTCTATATGTGTATCCTACTTATACGCTAGCTAAATCCGATATCGACATTTCCTTCATTGCACAAATTGATGGTGATTATCAAGGTAAGTTTTTTTGCAGCCTGCACAAACCAAAATAAAACATTCTTCGAAAAAAATCAAAATCATCGGAATACATGAATAAATGTATGTAGCAGAATATCAACTCCTCTTTCTCTCCGTTTGACCACTTTTCCTGATCAGTGACGGGACAACATACCGAGCAATTTCTGAGCCAGACTGCTTTGAATGTCAATGGCAGATACAAAAGTACAATTTCAGTGAATTCAAACGCCTATAAACCGTTCCAAAAATTAACGGGCTCGTCCGGGATTCGAACCCGGGACCTCTCGCACCCAAAGCGAGAATCATACCCCTAGACCAACGAGCCGCTTGATAGTTAGAGTTACATTTTCCGTATTTAACTATAGAATAAAATTATTCTCCATACGTGGCAAAGGAGTTTACCTGCCAAGATACATATTCGAAATTCTAAGTTGACTAGAAATTCACCTTACATTGGTCGAGATCAACCAAAGAAAAACCAACAAAAATTCAAACGATAACTGTTGTATTTGTGCATGTATTTTTTTCTCCTACTGAATACTGTTAAATGCATTCTAATTGACGTTCGAATTAGCGGTGTATTTTCTTTGAATATCCCATCGACTGGTATTGAAAACAGTTTTGAGATTCGCCACGCATTGACAATATGAGGCAAAAATTGGGCTCGTCCGGGATTCGAACCCGGGACCTCTCGCACCCTAAGCGAGAATCATACCCCTAGACCAACGAGCCTGTATAGCTGACTTATGTTTAAATAATAGTTATAAAATTCAGAAATGACATCGCTTGTTGCTATTTTCGTGTTGCCTTGGGTTATACGTTTGGCCTCTCTTGCTTTGTTACCTTTGAAATCAGGACGGTAAGTTATTAAAAGTCACCTGCTTTAAAGAACTTTGTCTTAGGTTCTTAGTGTAGACGATTTCAAACATTTTAATAAGAAGTGATATGTTCAATTTAACATGAACGACATGCGTCGGCTGCAAAAGAACACCGAATGAGTAATATCTCTAGGCACTATAATAAGCACAGTTCACGATGATCCGGATTACCCAAAAATTAATATGTTTCCGCTGGGGCTCGAACCCAGGACCTTCCGCGTGTGAAGCGGACGTGATTACCACTACACTACGGAAACAGTTGAAGTTAGTGCGAAGTTTTCCATATTTCAAGCAACGTCCGATTAAAAAATGGTGCAATCAAGATGAATAACACCCGTTTCCGCATGAAACAGGTGCATGTTCGTATTAATTTCCACCGTCACGGAAATTCTCTGGGCATGGGATGGGGTTCACCTTTCTTCTACACAATCAATTGAAAAGCAGACATTCCTAGCTCTGTCGTCTATATGTGTATCCTACTTATACGCTAGCTAAATCCGATATCGACATTTCCTTCATTGCACAAATTGATGGTGATTATCAAGGTAAGTTTTTTTGCAGCCTGCACAAACCAAAATAAAACATTCTTCGAAAAAAATCAAAATCATCGGAATACATGAATAAATGTATGTAGCAGAATATCAACTCCTCTTTCTCTCCGTTTGACCACTTTTCCTGATCAGTGACGGGACAACATACCGAGCAATTTCTGAGCCAGACTGCTTTGAATGTCAATGGCAGATACAAAAGTACAATTTCAGTGAATTCAAACGCCTATAAACCGTTCCAAAAATTAACGGGCTCGTCCGGGATTCGAACCCGGGACCTCTCGCACCCAAAGCGAGAATCATACCCCTAGACCAACGAGCCGCTTGATAGTTAGAGTTACATTTTCCGTATTTAACTATAGAATAAAATTATTCTCCATACGTGGCAAAGGAGTTTACCTGCCAAGATACATATTCGAAATTCTAAGTTGACTAGAAATTCACCTTACATTGGTCGAGATCAACCAAAGAAAAACCAACAAAAATTCAAACGATAACTGTTGTATTTGTGCATGTATTTTTTTCTCCTACTGAATACTGTTAAATGCATTCTAATTGACGTTCGAATTAGCGGTGTATTTTCTTTGAATATCCCATCGACTGGTATTGAAAACAGTTTTGAGATTCGCCACGCATTGACAATATGAGGCAAAAATTGGGCTCGTCCGGGATTCGAACCCGGGACCTCTCGCACCCTAAGCGAGAATCATACCCCTAGACCAACGAGCCTGTATAGCTGACTTATGTTTAAATAATAGTTATAAAATTCAGAAATGACATCGCTTGTTGCTATTTTCGTGTTGCCTTGGGTTATACGTTTGGCCTCTCTTGCTTTGTTACCTTTGAAATCAGGACGGTAAGTTATTAAAAGTCACCTGCTTTAAAGAACTTTGTCTTAGGTTCTTAGTGTAGACGATTTCAAACATTTTAATAAGAAGTGATATGTTCAATTTAACATGAACGACATGCGTCGGCTGCAAAAGAACACCGAATGAGTAATATCTCTAGGCACTATAATAAGCACAGTTCACGATGATCCGGATTACCCAAAAATTAATATGTTTCCGCTGGGGCTCGAACCCAGGACCTTCCGCGTGTGAAGCGGACGTGATTACCACTACACTACGGAAACAGTTGAAGTTAGTGCGAAGTTTTCCATATTTCAAGCAACGTCCGATTAAAAAATGGTGCAATCAAGATGAATAACACCCGTTTCCGCATGAAACAGGTGCATGTTCGTATTAATTTCCACCGTCACGGAAATTCTCTGGGCATGGGATGGGGTTCACCTTTCTTCTACACAATCAATTGAAAAGCAGACATTCCTAGCTCTGTCGTCTATATGTGTATCCTACTTATACGCTAGCTAAATCCGATATCGACATTTCCTTCATTGCACAAATTGATGGTGATTATCAAGGTAAGTTTTTTTGCAGCCTGCACAAACCAAAATAAAACATTCTTCGAAAAAAATCAAAATCATCGGAATACATGAATAAATGTATGTAGCAGAATATCAACTCCTCTTTCTCTCCGTTTGACCACTTTTCCTGATCAGTGACGGGACAACATACCGAGCAATTTCTGAGCCAGACTGCTTTGAATGTCAATGGCAGATACAAAAGTACAATTTCAGTGAATTCAAACGCCTATAAACCGTTCCAAAAATTAACGGGCTCGTCCGGGATTCGAACCCGGGACCTCTCGCACCCAAAGCGAGAATCATACCCCTAGACCAACGAGCCGCTTGATAGTTAGAGTTACATTTTCCGTATTTAACTATAGAATAAAATTATTCTCCATACGTGGCAAAGGAGTTTACCTGCCAAGATACATATTCGAAATTCTAAGTTGACTAGAAATTCACCTTACATTGGTCGAGATCAACCAAAGAAAAACCAACAAAAATTCAAACGATAACTGTTGTATTTGTGCATGTATTTTTTTCTCCTACTGAATACTGTTAAATGCATTCTAATTGACGTTCGAATTAGCGGTGTATTTTCTTTGAATATCCCATCGACTGGTATTGAAAACAGTTTTGAGATTCGCCACGCATTGACAATATGAGGCAAAAATTGGGCTCGTCCGGGATTCGAACCCGGGACCTCTCGCACCCTAAGCGAGAATCATACCCCTAGACCAACGAGCCTGTATAGCTGACTTATGTTTAAATAATAGTTATAAAATTCAGAAATGACATCGCTTGTTGCTATTTTCGTGTTGCCTTGGGTTATACGTTTGGCCTCTCTTGCTTTGTTACCTTTGAAATCAGGACGGTAAGTTATTAAAAGTCACCTGCTTTAAAGAACTTTGTCTTAGGTTCTTAGTGTAGACGATTTCAAACATTTTAATAAGAAGTGATATGTTCAATTTAACATGAACGACATGCGTCGGCTGCAAAAGAACACCGAATGAGTAATATCTCTAGGCACTATAATAAGCACAGTTCACGATGATCCGGATTACCCAAAAATTAATATGTTTCCGCTGGGGCTCGAACCCAGGACCTTCCGCGTGTGAAGCGGACGTGATTACCACTACACTACGGAAACAGTTGAAGTTAGTGCGAAGTTTTCCATATTTCAAGCAACGTCCGATTAAAAAATGGTGCAATCAAGATGAATAACACCCGTTTCCGCATGAAACAGGTGCATGTTCGTATTAATTTCCACCGTCACGGAAATTCTCTGGGCATGGGATGGGGTTCACCTTTCTTCTACACAATCAATTGAAAAGCAGACATTCCTAGCTCTGTCGTCTATATGTGTATCCTACTTATACGCTAGCTAAATCCGATATCGACATTTCCTTCATTGCACAAATTGATCGTGATTATCAAGGTAAGTTTTTTTGCAGCCTGCACAAACCAAAATAAAACATTCTTCGAAAAAAATCAAAATCATCGGAATACATGAATAAATGTATGTAGCAGAATATCAACTCCTCTTTCTCTCCGTTTGACCACTTTTCCTGATCAGTGACGGGACAACATACCGAGCAATTTCTGAGCCAGACTGCTTTGAATGTCAATGGCAGATACAAAAGTACAATTTCAGTGAATTCAAACGCCTATAAACCGTTCCAAAAATTAACGGGCTCGTCCGGGATTCGAACCCGGGACCTCTCGCACCCAAAGCGAGAATCATACCCCTAGACCAACGAGCCGCTTGATAGTTAGAGTTACATTTTCCGTATTTAACTATAGAATAAAATTATTCTCCATACGTGGCAAAGGAGTTTACCTGCCAAGATACATATTCGAAATTCTAAGTTGACTAGAAATTCACCTTACATTGGTCGAGATCAACCAAAGAAAAACCAACAAAAATTCAAACGATAACTGTTGTATTTGTGCATGTATTTTTTTCTCCTACTGAATACTGTTAAATGCATTCTAATTGACGTTCGAATTAGCGGTGTATTTTCTTTGAATATCCCATCGACTGGTATTGAAAAAAGTTTTGAGATTCGCCACGCATTGACAATATGAGGCAAAAATTGGGCTCGTCCGGGATTCGAACCCGGGACCTCTCGCACCCTAAGCGAGAATCATACCCCTAGACCAACGAGCCTGTATAGCTGACTTATGTTTAAATAATAGTTATAAAATTCAGAAATGACATCGCTTGTTGCTATTTTCGTGTTGCCTTGGGTTATACGTTTGGCCTCTCTTGCTTTGTTACCTTTGAAATCAGGACGGTAAGTTATTAAAAGTCACCTGCTTTAAAGAACTTTGTCTTAGGTTCTTAGTGTAGACGATTTCAAACATTTTAATAAGAAGTGATATGTTCAATTTAACATGAACGACATGCGTCGGCTGCAAAAGAACACCGAATGAGTAATATCTCTAGGCACTATAATAAGCACAGTTCACGATGATCCGGATTACCCAAAAATTAATATGTTTCCGCTGGGGCTCGAACCCAGGACCTTCCGCGTGTGAAGCGGACGTGATTACCACTACACTACGGAAACAGTTGAAGTTAGTGCGAAGTTTTCCATATTTCAAGCAACGTCCGATTAAAAAATGGTGCAATCAAGATGAATAACACCCGTTTCCGCATGAAACAGGTGCATGTTCGTATTAATTTCCACCGTCACGGAAATTCTCTGGGCATGGGATGGGGTTCACCTTTCTTCTACACAATCAATTGAAAAGCAGTCATTCCTAGCTCTGTCGTCTATATGTGTATCCTACTTATACGCTAGCTAAATCCGATATCGACATTTCCTTCATTGCACAAATTGATGGTGATTATCAAGGTAAGTTTTTTTGCAGCCTGCACAAACCAAAATAAAACATTCTTCGAAAAAAATCAAAATCATCGGAATACATGAATAAATGTATGTAGCAGAATATCAACTCCTCTTTCTCTCCGTTTGACCACTTTTCCTGATCAGTGACGGGACAACATACCGAGCAATTTCTGAGCCAGACTGCTTTGAATGTCAATGGCAGATACAAAAGTACAATTTCAGTGAATTCAAACGCCTATAAACCGTTCCAAAAATTAACGGGCTCGTCCGGGATTCGAACCCGGGACCTCTCGCACCCAAAGCGAGAATCATACCCCTAGACCAACGAGCCGCTTGATAGTTAGAGTTACATTTTCCGTATTTAACTATAGAATAAAATTATTCTCCATACGTGGCAAAGGAGTTTACCTGCCAAGATACATATTCGAAATTCTAAGTTGACTAGAAATTCACCTTACATTGGTCGAGATCAACCAAAGAAAAACCAACAAAAATTCAAACGATAACTGTTGTATTTGTGCATGTATTTTTTTCTCCTACTGAATACTGTTAAATGCATTCTAATTGACGTTCGAATTAGCGGTGTATTTTCTTTGAATATCCCATCGACTGGTATTGAAAACAGTTTTGAGATTCGCCACGCATTGACAATATGAGGCAAAAATTGGGCTCGTCCGGGATTCGAACCCGGGACCTCTCGCACCCTAAGCGAGAATCATACCCCTAGACCAACGAGCCTGTATAGCTGACTTATGTTTAAATAATAGTTATAAAATTCAGAAATGACATCGCTTGTTGCTATTTTCGTGTTGCCTTGGGTTATACGTTTGGCCTCTCTTGCTTTGTTACCTTTGAAATCAGGACGGTAAGTTATTAAAAGTCACCTGCTTTAAAGAACTTTGTCTTAGGTTCTTAGTGTAGACGATTTCAAACATTTTAATAAGAAGTGATATGTTCAATTTAACATGAACGACATGCGTCGGCTGCAAAAGAACACCGAATGAGTAATATCTCTAGGCACTATAATAAGCACAGTTCACGATGATCCGGATTACCCAAAAATTAATATGTTTCCGCTGGGGCTCGAACCCAGGACCTTCCGCGTGTGAAGCGGACGTGATTACCACTACACTACGGAAACAGTTGAAGTTAGTGCGAAGTTTTCCATATTTCAAGCAACGTCCGATTAAAAAATGGTGCAATCAAGATGAATAACACCCGTTTCCGCATGAAACAGGTGCATGTTCGTATTAATTTCCACCGTCACGGAAATTCTCTGGGCATGGGATGGGGTTCACCTTTCTTCTACACAATCAATTGAAAAGCAGACATTCCTAGCTCTGTCGTCTATATGTGTATCCTACTTATACGCTAGCTAAATCCGATATCGACATTTCCTTCATTGCACAAATTGATGGTGATTATCAAGGTAAGTTTTTTTGCAGCCTGCACAAACCAAAATAAAACATTCTTCGAAAAAAATCAAAATCATCGGAATACATGAATAAATGTATGTAGCAGAATATCAACTCCTCTTTCTCTCCGTTTGACCACTTTTCCTGATCAGTGACGGGACAACATACCGAGCAATTTCTGAGCCAGACTGCTTTGAATGTCAATGGCAGATACAAAAGTACAATTTCAGTGAATTCAAACGCCTATAAACCGTTCCAAAAATTAACGGGCTCGTCCGGGATTCGAACCCGGGACCTCTCGCACCCAAAGCGAGAATCATACCCCTAGACCAACGAGCCGCTTGATAGTTAGAGTTACATTTTCCGTATTTAACTATAGAATAAAATTATTCTCCATACGTGGCAAAGGAGTTTACCTGCCAAGATACATATTCGAAATTCTAAGTTGACTAGAAATTCACCTTACATTGGTCGAGATCAACCAAAGAAAAACCAACAAAAATTCAAACGATAACTGTTGTATTTGTGCATGTATTTTTTTCTCCTACTGAATACTGTTAAATGCATTCTAATTGACGTTCGAATTAGCGGTGTATTTTCTTTGAATATCCCATCGACTGGTATTGAAAACAGTTTTGAGATTCGCCACGCATTGACAATATGAGGCAAAAATTGGGCTCGTCCGGGATTCGAACCCGGGACCTCTCGCACCCTAAGCGAGAATCATACCCCTAGACCAACGAGCCTGTATAGCTGACTTATGTTTAAATAATAGTTATAAAATTCAGAAATGACATCGCTTGTTGCTATTTTCGTGTTGCCTTGGGTTATACGTTTGGCCTCTCTTGCTTTGTTACCTTTGAAATCAGGACGGTAAGTTATTAAAAGTCACCTGCTTTAAAGAACTTTGTCTTAGGTTCTTAGTGTAGACGATTTCAAACATTTTAATAAGAAGTGATATGTTCAATTTAACATGAACGACATGCGTCGGCTGCAAAAGAACACCGAATGAGTAATATCTCTAGGCACTATAATAAGCACAGTTCACGATGATCCGGATTACCCAAAAATTAATATGTTTCCGCTGGGGCTCGAACCCAGGACCTTCCGCGTGTGAAGCGGACGTGATTACCACTACACTACGGAAACAGTTGAAGTTAGTGCGAAGTTTTCCATATTTCAAGCAACGTCCGATTAAAAAATGGTGCAATCAAGATGAATAACACCCGTTTCCGCATGAAACAGGTGCATGTTCGTATTAATTTCCACCGTCACGGAAATTCTCTGGGCATGGGATGGGGTTCACCTTTCTTCTACACAATCAATTGAAAAGCAGACATTCCTAGCTCTGTCGTCTATATGTGTATCCTACTTATACGCTAGCTAAATCCGATATCGACATTTCCTTCATTGCACAAATTGATGGTGATTATCAAGGTAAGTTTTTTTGCAGCCTGCACAAACCAAAATAAAACATTCTTCGAAAAAAATCAAAATCATCGGAATACATGAATAAATGTATGTAGCAGAATATCAACTCCTCTTTCTCTCCGTTTGACCACTTTTCCTGATCAGTGACGGGACAACATACCGAGCAATTTCTGAGCCAGACTGCTTTGAATGTCAATGGCAGATACAAAAGTACAATTTCAGTGAATTCAAACGCCTATAAACCGTTCCAAAAATTAACGGGCTCGTCCGGGATTCGAACCCGGGACCTCTCGCACCCAAAGCGAGAATCATACCCCTAGACCAACGAGCCGCTTGATAGTTAGAGTTACATTTTCCGTATTTAACTATAGAATAAAATTATTCTCCATACGTGGCAAAGGAGTTTACCTGCCAAGATACATATTCGAAATTCTAAGTTGACTAGAAATTCACCTTACATTGGTCGAGATCAACCAAAGAAAAACCAACAAAAATTCAAACGATAACTGTTGTATTTGTGCATGTATTTTTTTCTCCTACTGAATACTGTTAAATGCATTCTAATTGACGTTCGAATTAGCGGTGTATTTTCTTTGAATATCCCATCGACTGGTATTGAAAAAAGTTTTGAGATTCGCCACGCATTGACAATATGAGGCAAAAATTGGGCTCGTCCGGGATTCGAACCCGGGACCTCTCGCACCCTAAGCGAGAATCATACCCCTAGACCAACGAGCCTGTATAGCTGACTTATGTTTAAATAATAGTTATAAAATTCAGAAATGACATCGCTTGTTGCTATTTTCGTGTTGCCTTGGGTTATACGTTTGGCCTCTCTTGCTTTGTTACCTTTGAAATCAGGACGGTAAGTTATTAAAAGTCACCTGCTTTAAAGAACTTTGTCTTAGGTTCTTAGTGTAGACGATTTCAAACATTTTAATAAGAAGTGATATGTTCAATTTAACATGAACGACATGCGTCGGCTGCAAAAGAACACCGAATGAGTAATATCTCTAGGCACTATAATAAGCACAGTTCACGATGATCCGGATTACCCAAAAATTAATATGTTTCCGCTGGGGCTCGAACCCAGGACCTTCCGCGTGTGAAGCGGACGTGATTACCACTACACTACGGAAACAGTTGAAGTTAGTGCGAAGTTTTCCATATTTCAAGCAACGTCCGATTAAAAAATGGTGCAATCAAGATGAATAACACCCGTTTCCGCATGAAACAGGTGCATGTTCGTATTAATTTCCACCGTCACGGAAATTCTCTGGGCATGGGATGGGGTTCACCTTTCTTCTACACAATCAATTGAAAAGCAGTCATTCCTAGCTCTGTCGTCTATATGTGTATCCTACTTATACGCTAGCTAAATCCGATATCGACATTTCCTTCATTGCACAAATTGATGGTGATTATCAAGGTAAGTTTTTTTGCAGCCTGCACAAACCAAAATAAAACATTCTTCGAAAAAAATCAAAATCATCGGAATACATGAATAAATGTATGTAGCAGAATATCAACTCCTCTTTCTCTCCGTTTGACCACTTTTCCTGATCAGTGACGGGACAACATACCGAGCAATTTCTGAGCCAGACTGCTTTGAATGTCAATGGCAGATACAAAAGTACAATTTCAGTGAATTCAAACGCCTATAAACCGTTCCAAAAATTAACGGGCTCGTCCGGGATTCGAACCCGGGACCTCTCGCACCCAAAGCGAGAATCATACCCCTAGACCAACGAGCCGCTTGATAGTTAGAGTTACATTTTCCGTATTTAACTATAGAATAAAATTATTCTCCATACGTGGCAAAGGAGTTTACCTGCCAAGATACATATTCGAAATTCTAAGTTGACTAGAAATTCACCTTACATTGGTCGAGATCAACCAAAGAAAAACCAACAAAAATTCAAACGATAACTGTTGTATTTGTGCATGTATTTTTTTCTCCTACTGAATACTGTTAAATGCATTCTAATTGACGTTCGAATTAGCGGTGTATTTTCTTTGAATATCCCATCGACTGGTATTGAAAACAGTTTTGAGATTCGCCACGCATTGACAATATGAGGCAAAAATTGGGCTCGTCCGGGATTCGAACCCGGGACCTCTCGCACCCTAAGCGAGAATCATACCCCTAGACCAACGAGCCTGTATAGCTGACTTATGTTTAAATAATAGTTATAAAATTCAGAAATGACATCGCTTGTTGCTATTTTCGTGTTGCCTTGGGTTATACGTTTGGCCTCTCTTGCTTTGTTACCTTTGAAATCAGGACGGTAAGTTATTAAAAGTCACCTGCTTTAAAGAACTTTGTCTTAGGTTCTTAGTGTAGACGATTTCAAACATTTTAATAAGAAGTGATATGTTCAATTTAACATGAACGACATGCGTCGGCTGCAAAAGAACACCGAATGAGTAATATCTCTAGGCACTATAATAAGCACAGTTCACGATGATCCGGATTACCCAAAAATTAATATGTTTCCGCTGGGGCTCGAACCCAGGACCTTCCGCGTGTGAAGCGGACGTGATTACCACTACACTACGGAAACAGTTGAAGTTAGTGCGAAGTTTTCCATATTTCAAGCAACGTCCGATTAAAAAATGGTGCAATCAAGATGAATAACACCCGTTTCCGCATGAAACAGGTGCATGTTCGTATTAATTTCCACCGTCACGGAAATTCTCTGGGCATGGGATGGGGTTCACCTTTCTTCTACACAATCAATTGAAAAGCAGACATTCCTAGCTCTGTCGTCTATATGTGTATCCTACTTATACGCTAGCTAAATCCGATATCGACATTTCCTTCATTGCACAAATTGATGGTGATTATCAAGGTAAGTTTTTTTGCAGCCTGCACAAACCAAAATAAAACATTCTTCGAAAAAAATCAAAATCATCGGAATACATGAATAAATGTATGTAGCAGAATATCAACTCCTCTTTCTCTCCGTTTGACCACTTTTCCTGATCAGTGACGGGACAACATACCGAGCAATTTCTGAGCCAGACTGCTTTGAATGTCAATGGCAGATACAAAAGTACAATTTCAGTGAATTCAAACGCCTATAAACCGTTCCAAAAATTAACGGGCTCGTCCGGGATTCGAACCCGGGACCTCTCGCACCCAAAGCGAGAATCATACCCCTAGACCAACGAGCCGCTTGATAGTTAGAGTTACATTTTCCGTATTTAACTATAGAATAAAATTATTCTCCATACGTGGCAAAGGAGTTTACCTGCCAAGATACATATTCGAAATTCTAAGTTGACTAGAAATTCACCTTACATTGGTCGAGATCAACCAAAGAAAAACCAACAAAAATTCAAACGATAACTGTTGTATTTGTGCATGTATTTTTTTCTCCTACTGAATACTGTTAAATGCATTCTAATTGACGTTCGAATTAGCGGTGTATTTTCTTTGAATATCCCATCGACTGGTATTGAAAACAGTTTTGAGATTCGCCACGCATTGACAATATGAGGCAAAAATTGGGCTCGTCCGGGATTCGAACCCGGGACCTCTCGCACCCTAAGCGAGAATCATACCCCTAGACCAACGAGCCTGTATAGCTGACTTATGTTTAAATAATAGTTATAAAATTCAGAAATGACATCGCTTGTTGCTATTTTCGTGTTGCCTTGGGTTATACGTTTGGCCTCTCTTGCTTTGTTACCTTTGAAATCAGGACGGTAAGTTATTAAAAGTCACCTGCTTTAAAGAACTTTGTCTTAGGTTCTTAGTGTAGACGATTTCAAACATTTTAATAAGAAGTGATATGTTCAATTTAACATGAACGACATGCGTCGGCTGCAAAAGAACACCGAATGAGTAATATCTCTAGGCACTATAATAAGCACAGTTCACGATGATCCGGATTACCCAAAAATTAATATGTTTCCGCTGGGGCTCGAACCCAGGACCTTCCGCGTGTGAAGCGGACGTGATTACCACTACACTACGGAAACAGTTGAAGTTAGTGCGAAGTTTTCCATATTTCAAGCAACGTCCGATTAAAAAATGGTGCAATCAAGATGAATAACACCCGTTTCCGCATGAAACAGGTGCATGTTCGTATTAATTTCCACCGTCACGGAAATTCTCTGGGCATGGGATGGGGTTCACCTTTCTTCTACACAATCAATTGAAAAGCAGACATTCCTAGCTCTGTCGTCTATATGTGTATCCTACTTATACGCTAGCTAAATCCGATATCGACATTTCCTTCATTGCACAAATTGATGGTGATTATCAAGGTAAGTTTTTTTGCAGCCTGCACAAACCAAAATAAAACATTCTTCGAAAAAAATCAAAATCATCGGAATACATGAATAAATGTATGTAGCAGAATATCAACTCCTCTTTCTCTCCGTTTGACCACTTTTCCTGATCAGTGACGGGACAACATACCGAGCAATTTCTGAGCCAGACTGCTTTGAATGTCAATGGCAGATACAAAAGTACAATTTCAGTGAATTCAAACGCCTATAAACCGTTCCAAAAATTAACGGGCTCGTCCGGGATTCGAACCCGGGACCTCTCGCACCCAAAGCGAGAATCATACCCCTAGACCAACGAGCCGCTTGATAGTTAGAGTTACATTTTCCGTATTTAACTATAGAATAAAATTATTCTCCATACGTGGCAAAGGAGTTTACCTGCCAAGATACATATTCGAAATTCTAAGTTGACTAGAAATTCACCTTACATTGGTCGAGATCAACCAAAGAAAAACCAACAAAAATTCAAACGATAACTGTTGTATTTGTGCATGTATTTTTTTCTCCTACTGAATACTGTTAAATGCATTCTAATTGACGTTCGAATTAGCGGTGTATTTTCTTTGAATATCCCATCGACTGGTATTGAAAACAGTTTTGAGATTCGCCACGCATTGACAATATGAGGCAAAAATTGGGCTCGTCCGGGATTCGAACCCGGGACCTCTCGCACCCTAAGCGAGAATCATACCCCTAGACCAACGAGCCTGTATAGCTGACTTATGTTTAAATAATAGTTATAAAATTCAGAAATGACATCGCTTGTTGCTATTTTCGTGTTGCCTTGGGTTATACGTTTGGCCTCTCTTGCTTTGTTACCTTTGAAATCAGGACGGTAAGTTATTAAAAGTCACCTGCTTTAAAGAACTTTGTCTTAGGTTCTTAGTGTAGACGATTTCAAACATTTTAATAAGAAGTGATATGTTCAATTTAACATGAACGACATGCGTCGGCTGCAAAAGAACACCGAATGAGTAATATCTCTAGGCACTATAATAAGCACAGTTCACGATGATCCGGATTACCCAAAAATTAATATGTTTCCGCTGGGGCTCGAACCCAGGACCTTCCGCGTGTGAAGCGGACGTGATTACCACTACACTACGGAAACAGTTGAAGTTAGTGCGAAGTTTTCCATATTTCAAGCAACGTCCGATTAAAAAATGGTGCAATCAAGATGAATAACACCCGTTTCCGCATGAAACAGGTGCATGTTCGTATTAATTTCCACCGTCACGGAAATTCTCTGGGCATGGGATGGGGTTCACCTTTCTTCTACACAATCAATTGAAAAGCAGACATTCCTAGCTCTGTCGTCTATATGTGTATCCTACTTATACGCTAGCTAAATCCGATATCGACATTTCCTTCATTGCACAAATTGATGGTGATTATCAAGGTAAGTTTTTTTGCAGCCTGCACAAACCAAAATAAAACATTCTTCGAAAAAAATCAAAATCATCGGAATACATGAATAAATGTATGTAGCAGAATATCAACTCCTCTTTCTCTCCGTTTGACCACTTTTCCTGATCAGTGACGGGACAACATACCGAGCAATTTCTGAGCCAGACTGCTTTGAATGTCAATGGCAGATACAAAAGTACAATTTCAGTGAATTCAAACGCCTATAAACCGTTCCAAAAATTAACGGGCTCGTCCGGGATTCGAACCCGGGACCTCTCGCACCCAAAGCGAGAATCATACCCCTAGACCAACGAGCCGCTTGATAGTTAGAGTTACATTTTCCGTATTTAACTATAGAATAAAATTATTCTCCATACGTGGCAAAGGAGTTTACCTGCCAAGATACATATTCGAAATTCTAAGTTGACTAGAAATTCACCTTACATTGGTCGAGATCAACCAAAGAAAAACCAACAAAAATTCAAACGATAACTGTTGTATTTGTGCATGTATTTTTTTCTCCTACTGAATACTGTTAAATGCATTCTAATTGACGTTCGAATTAGCGGTGTATTTTCTTTGAATATCCCATCGACTGGTATTGAAAACAGTTTTGAGATTCGCCACGCATTGACAATATGAGGCAAAAATTGGGCTCGTCCGGGATTCGAACCCGGGACCTCTCGCACCCTAAGCGAGAATCATACCCCTAGACCAACGAGCCTGTATAGCTGACTTATGTTTAAATAATAGTTATAAAATTCAGAAATGACATCGCTTGTTGCTATTTTCGTGTTGCCTTGGGTTATACGTTTGGCCTCTCTTGCTTTGTTACCTTTGAAATCAGGACGGTAAGTTATTAAAAGTCACCTGCTTTAAAGAACTTTGTCTTAGGTTCTTAGTGTAGACGATTTCAAACATTTTAATAAGAAGTGATATGTTCAATTTAACATGAACGACATGCGTCGGCTGCAAAAGAACACCGAATGAGTAATATCTCTAGGCACTATAATAAGCACAGTTCACGATGATCCGGATTACCCAAAAATTAATATGTTTCCGCTGGGGCTCGAACCCAGGACCTTCCGCGTGTGAAGCGGACGTGATTACCACTACACTACGGAAACAGTTGAAGTTAGTGCGAAGTTTTCCATATTTCAAGCAACGTCCGATTAAAAAATGGTGCAATCAAGATGAATAACACCCGTTTCCGCATGAAACAGGTGCATGTTCGTATTAATTTCCACCGTCACGGAAATTCTCTGGGCATGGGATGGGGTTCACCTTTCTTCTACACAATCAATTGAAAAGCAGACATTCCTAGCTCTGTCGTCTATATGTGTATCCTACTTATACGCTAGCTAAATCCGATATCGACATTTCCTTCATTGCACAAATTGATGGTGATTATCAAGGTAAGTTTTTTTGCAGCCTGCACAAACCAAAATAAAACATTCTTCGAAAAAAATCAAAATCATCGGAATACATGAATAAATGTATGTAGCAGAATATCAACTCCTCTTTCTCTCCGTTTGACCACTTTTCCTGATCAGTGACGGGACAACATACCGAGCAATTTCTGAGCCAGACTGCTTTGAATGTCAATGGCAGATACAAAAGTACAATTTCAGTGAATTCAAACGCCTATAAACCGTTCCAAAAATTAACGGGCTCGTCCGGGATTCGAACCCGGGACCTCTCGCACCCAAAGCGAGAATCATACCCCTAGACCAACGAGCCGCTTGATAGTTAGAGTTACATTTTCCGTATTTAACTATAGAATAAAATTATTCTCCATACGTGGCAAAGGAGTTTACCTGCCAAGATACATATTCGAAATTCTAAGTTGACTAGAAATTCACCTTACATTGGTCGAGATCAACCAAAGAAAAACCAACAAAAATTCAAACGATAACTGTTGTATTTGTGCATGTATTTTTTTCTCCTACTGAATACTGTTAAATGCATTCTAATTGACGTTCGAATTAGCGGTGTATTTTCTTTGAATATCCCATCGACTGGTATTGAAAACAGTTTTGAGATTCGCCACGCATTGACAATATGAGGCAAAAATTGGGCTCGTCCGGGATTCGAACCCGGGACCTCTCGCACCCTAAGCGAGAATCATACCCCTAGACCAACGAGCCTGTATAGCTGACTTATGTTTAAATAATAGTTATAAAATTCAGAAATGACATCGCTTGTTGCTATTTTCGTGTTGCCTTGGGTTATACGTTTGGCCTCTCTTGCTTTGTTACCTTTGAAATCAGGACGGTAAGTTATTAAAAGTCACCTGCTTTAAAGAACTTTGTCTTAGGTTCTTAGTGTAGACGATTTCAAACATTTTAATAAGAAGTGATATGTTCAATTTAACATGAACGACATGCGTCGGCTGCAAAAGAACACCGAATGAGTAATATCTCTAGGCACTATAATAAGCACAGTTCACGATGATCCGGATTACCCAAAAATTAATATGTTTCCGCTGGGGCTCGAACCCAGGACCTTCCGCGTGTGAAGCGGACGTGATTACCACTACACTACGGAAACAGTTGAAGTTAGTGCGAAGTTTTCCATATTTCAAGCAACGTCCGATTAAAAAATGGTGCAATCAAGATGAATAACACCCGTTTCCGCATGAAACAGGTGCATGTTCGTATTAATTTCCACCGTCACGGAAATTCTCTGGGCATGGGATGGGGTTCACCTTTCTTCTACACAATCAATTGAAAAGCAGACATTCCTAGCTCTGTCGTCTATATGTGTATCCTACTTATACGCTAGCTAAATCCGATATCGACATTTCCTTCATTGCACAAATTGATGGTGATTATCAAGGTAAGTTTTTTTGCAGCCTGCACAAACCAAAATAAAACATTCTTCGAAAAAAATCAAAATCATCGGAATACATGAATAAATGTATGTAGCAGAATATCAACTCCTCTTTCTCTCCGTTTGACCACTTTTCCTGATCAGTGACGGGACAACATACCGAGCAATTTCTGAGCCAGACTGCTTTGAATGTCAATGGCAGATACAAAAGTACAATTTCAGTGAATTCAAACGCCTATAAACCGTTCCAAAAATTAACGGGCTCGTCCGGGATTCGAACCCGGGACCTCTCGCACCCAAAGCGAGAATCATACCCCTAGACCAACGAGCCGCTTGATAGTTAGAGTTACATTTTCCGTATTTAACTATAGAATAAAATTATTCTCCATACGTGGCAAAGGAGTTTACCTGCCAAGATACATATTCGAAATTCTAAGTTGACTAGAAATTCACCTTACATTGGTCGAGATCAACCAAAGAAAAACCAACAAAAATTCAAACGATAACTGTTGTATTTGTGCATGTATTTTTTTCTCCTACTGAATACTGTTAAATGCATTCTAATTGACGTTCGAATTAGCGGTGTATTTTCTTTGAATATCCCATCGACTGGTATTGAAAACAGTTTTGAGATTCGCCACGCATTGACAATATGAGGCAAAAATTGGGCTCGTCCGGGATTCGAACCCGGGACCTCTCGCACCCTAAGCGAGAATCATACCCCTAGACCAACGAGCCTGTATAGCTGACTTATGTTTAAATAATAGTTATAAAATTCAGAAATGACATCGCTTGTTGCTATTTTCGTGTTGCCTTGGGTTATACGTTTGGCCTCTCTTGCTTTGTTACCTTTGAAATCAGGACGGTAAGTTATTAAAAGTCACCTGCTTTAAAGAACTTTGTCTTAGGTTCTTAGTGTAGACGATTTCAAACATTTTAATAAGAAGTGATATGTTCAATTTAACATGAACGACATGCGTCGGCTGCAAAAGAACACCGAATGAGTAATATCTCTAGGCACTATAATAAGCACAGTTCACGATGATCCGGATTACCCAAAAATTAATATGTTTCCGCTGGGGCTCGAACCCAGGACCTTCCGCGTGTGAAGCGGACGTGATTACCACTACACTACGGAAACAGTTGAAGTTAGTGCGAAGTTTTCCATATTTCAAGCAACGTCCGATTAAAAAATGGTGCAATCAAGATGAATAACACCCGTTTCCGCATGAAACAGGTGCATGTTCGTATTAATTTCCACCGTCACGGAAATTCTCTGGGCATGGGATGGGGTTCACCTTTCTTCTACACAATCAATTGAAAAGCAGACATTCCTAGCTCTGTCGTCTATATGTGTATCCTACTTATACGCTAGCTAAATCCGATATCGACATTTCCTTCATTGCACAAATTGATGGTGATTATCAAGGTAAGTTTTTTTGCAGCCTGCACAAACCAAAATAAAACATTCTTCGAAAAAAATCAAAATCATCGGAATACATGAATAAATGTATGTAGCAGAATATCAACTCCTCTTTCTCTCCGTTTGACCACTTTTCCTGATCAGTGACGGGACAACATACCGAGCAATTTCTGAGCCAGACTGCTTTGAATGTCAATGGCAGATACAAAAGTACAATTTCAGTGAATTCAAACGCCTATAAACCGTTCCAAAAATTAACGGGCTCGTCCGGGATTCGAACCCGGGACCTCTCGCACCCAAAGCGAGAATCATACCCCTAGACCAACGAGCCGCTTGATAGTTAGAGTTACATTTTCCGTATTTAACTATAGAATAAAATTATTCTCCATACGTGGCAAAGGAGTTTACCTGCCAAGATACATATTCGAAATTCTAAGTTGACTAGAAATTCACCTTACATTGGTCGAGATCAACCAAAGAAAAACCAACAAAAATTCAAACGATAACTGTTGTATTTGTGCATGTATTTTTTTCTCCTACTGAATACTGTTAAATGCATTCTAATTGACGTTCGAATTAGCGGTGTATTTTCTTTGAATATCCCATCGACTGGTATTGAAAACAGTTTTGAGATTCGCCACGCATTGACAATATGAGGCAAAAATTGGGCTCGTCCGGGATTCGAACCCGGGACCTCTCGCACCCTAAGCGAGAATCATACCCCTAGACCAACGAGCCTGTATAGCTGACTTATGTTTAAATAATAGTTATAAAATTCAGAAATGACATCGCTTGTTGCTATTTTCGTGTTGCCTTGGGTTATACGTTTGGCCTCTCTTGCTTTGTTACCTTTGAAATCAGGACGGTAAGTTATTAAAAGTCACCTGCTTTAAAGAACTTTGTCTTAGGTTCTTAGTGTAGACGATTTCAAACATTTTAATAAGAAGTGATATGTTCAATTTAACATGAACGACATGCGTCGGCTGCAAAAGAACACCGAATGAGTAATATCTCTAGGCACTATAATAAGCACAGTTCACGATGATCCGGATTACCCAAAAATTAATATGTTTCCGCTGGGGCTCGAACCCAGGACCTTCCGCGTGTGAAGCGGACGTGATTACCACTACACTACGGAAACAGTTGAAGTTAGTGCGAAGTTTTCCATATTTCAAGCAACGTCCGATTAAAAAATGGTGCAATCAAGATGAATAACACCCGTTTCCGCATGAAACAGGTGCATGTTCGTATTAATTTCCACCGTCACGGAAATTCTCTGGGCATGGGATGGGGTTCACCTTTCTTCTACACAATCAATTGAAAAGCAGACATTCCTAGCTCTGTCGTCTATATGTGTATCCTACTTATACGCTAGCTAAATCCGATATCGACATTTCCTTCATTGCACAAATTGATGGTGATTATCAAGGTAAGTTTTTTTGCAGCCTGCACAAACCAAAATAAAACATTCTTCGAAAAAAATCAAAATCATCGGAATACATGAATAAATGTATGTAGCAGAATATCAACTCCTCTTTCTCTCCGTTTGACCACTTTTCCTGATCAGTGACGGGACAACATACCGAGCAATTTCTGAGCCAGACTGCTTTGAATGTCAATGGCAGATACAAAAGTACAATTTCAGTGAATTCAAACGCCTATAAACCGTTCCAAAAATTAACGGGCTCGTCCGGGATTCGAACCCGGGACCTCTCGCACCCAAAGCGAGAATCATACCCCTAGACCAACGAGCCGCTTGATAGTTAGAGTTACATTTTCCGTATTTAACTATAGAATAAAATTATTCTCCATACGTGGCAAAGGAGTTTACCTGCCAAGATACATATTCGAAATTCTAAGTTGACTAGAAATTCACCTTACATTGGTCGAGATCAACCAAAGAAAAACCAACAAAAATTCAAACGATAACTGTTGTATTTGTGCATGTATTTTTTTCTCCTACTGAATACTGTTAAATGCATTCTAATTGACGTTCGAATTAGCGGTGTATTTTCTTTGAATATCCCATCGACTGGTATTGAAAACAGTTTTGAGATTCGCCACGCATTGACAATATGAGGCAAAAATTGGGCTCGTCCGGGATTCGAACCCGGGACCTCTCGCACCCTAAGCGAGAATCATACCCCTAGACCAACGAGCCTGTATAGCTGACTTATGTTTAAATAATAGTTATAAAATTCAGAAATGACATCGCTTGTTGCTATTTTCGTGTTGCCTTGGGTTATACGTTTGGCCTCTCTTGCTTTGTTACCTTTGAAATCAGGACGGTAAGTTATTAAAAGTCACCTGCTTTAAAGAACTTTGTCTTAGGTTCTTAGTGTAGACGATTTCAAACATTTTAATAAGAAGTGATATGTTCAATTTAACATGAACGACATGCGTCGGCTGCAAAAGAACACCGAATGAGTAATATCTCTAGGCACTATAATAAGCACAGTTCACGATGATCCGGATTACCCAAAAATTAATATGTTTCCGCTGGGGCTCGAACCCAGGACCTTCCGCGTGTGAAGCGGACGTGATTACCACTACACTACGGAAACAGTTGAAGTTAGTGCGAAGTTTTCCATATTTCAAGCAACGTCCGATTAAAAAATGGTGCAATCAAGATGAATAACACCCGTTTCCGCATGAAACAGGTGCATGTTCGTATTAATTTCCACCGTCACGGAAATTCTCTGGGCATGGGATGGGGTTCACCTTTCTTCTACACAATCAATTGAAAAGCAGACATTCCTAGCTCTGTCGTCTATATGTGTATCCTACTTATACGCTAGCTAAATCCGATATCGACATTTCCTTCATTGCACAAATTGATGGTGATTATCAAGGTAAGTTTTTTTGCAGCCTGCACAAACCAAAATAAAACATTCTTCGAAAAAAATCAAAATCATCGGAATACATGAATAAATGTATGTAGCAGAATATCAACTCCTCTTTCTCTCCGTTTGACCACTTTTCCTGATCAGTGACGGGACAACATACCGAGCAATTTCTGAGCCAGACTGCTTTGAATGTCAATGGCAGATACAAAAGTACAATTTCAGTGAATTCAAACGCCTATAAACCGTTCCAAAAATTAACGGGCTCGTCCGGGATTCGAACCCGGGACCTCTCGCACCCAAAGCGAGAATCATACCCCTAGACCAACGAGCCGCTTGATAGTTAGAGTTACATTTTCCGTATTTAACTATAGAATAAAATTATTCTCCATACGTGGCAAAGGAGTTTACCTGCCAAGATACATATTCGAAATTCTAAGTTGACTAGAAATTCACCTTACATTGGTCGAGATCAACCAAAGAAAAACCAACAAAAATTCAAACGATAACTGTTGTATTTGTGCATGTATTTTTTTCTCCTACTGAATACTGTTAAATGCATTCTAATTGACGTTCGAATTAGCGGTGTATTTTCTTTGAATATCCCATCGACTGGTATTGAAAACAGTTTTGAGATTCGCCACGCATTGACAATATGAGGCAAAAATTGGGCTCGTCCGGGATTCGAACCCGGGACCTCTCGCACCCTAAGCGAGAATCATACCCCTAGACCAACGAGCCTGTATAGCTGACTTATGTTTAAATAATAGTTATAAAATTCAGAAATGACATCGCTTGTTGCTATTTTCGTGTTGCCTTGGGTTATACGTTTGGCCTCTCTTGCTTTGTTACCTTTGAAATCAGGACGGTAAGTTATTAAAAGTCACCTGCTTTAAAGAACTTTGTCTTAGGTTCTTAGTGTAGACGATTTCAAACATTTTAATAAGAAGTGATATGTTCAATTTAACATGAACGACATGCGTCGGCTGCAAAAGAACACCGAATGAGTAATATCTCTAGGCACTATAATAAGCACAGTTCACGATGATCCGGATTACCCAAAAATTAATATGTTTCCGCTGGGGCTCGAACCCAGGACCTTCCGCGTGTGAAGCGGACGTGATTACCACTACACTACGGAAACAGTTGAAGTTAGTGCGAAGTTTTCCATATTTCAAGCAACGTCCGATTAAAAAATGGTGCAATCAAGATGAATAACACCCGTTTCCGCATGAAACAGGTGCATGTTCGTATTAATTTCCACCGTCACGGAAATTCTCTGGGCATGGGATGGGGTTCACCTTTCTTCTACACAATCAATTGAAAAGCAGACATTCCTAGCTCTGTCGTCTATATGTGTATCCTACTTATACGCTAGCTAAATCCGATATCGACATTTCCTTCATTGCACAAATTGATGGTGATTATCAAGGTAAGTTTTTTTGCAGCCTGCACAAACCAAAATAAAACATTCTTCGAAAAAAATCAAAATCATCGGAATACATGAATAAATGTATGTAGCAGAATATCAACTCCTCTTTCTCTCCGTTTGACCACTTTTCCTGATCAGTGACGGGACAACATACCGAGCAATTTCTGAGCCAGACTGCTTTGAATGTCAATGGCAGATACAAAAGTACAATTTCAGTGAATTCAAACGCCTATAAACCGTTCCAAAAATTAACGGGCTCGTCCGGGATTCGAACCCGGGACCTCTCGCACCCAAAGCGAGAATCATACCCCTAGACCAACGAGCCGCTTGATAGTTAGAGTTACATTTTCCGTATTTAACTATAGAATAAAATTATTCTCCATACGTGGCAAAGGAGTTTACCTGCCAAGATACATATTCGAAATTCTAAGTTGACTAGAAATTCACCTTACATTGGTCGAGATCAACCAAAGAAAAACCAACAAAAATTCAAACGATAACTGTTGTATTTGTGCATGTATTTTTTTCTCCTACTGAATACTGTTAAATGCATTCTAATTGACGTTCGAATTAGCGGTGTATTTTCTTTGAATATCCCATCGACTGGTATTGAAAACAGTTTTGAGATTCGCCACGCATTGACAATATGAGGCAAAAATTGGGCTCGTCCGGGATTCGAACCCGGGACCTCTCGCACCCTAAGCGAGAATCATACCCCTAGACCAACGAGCCTGTATAGCTGACTTATGTTTAAATAATAGTTATAAAATTCAGAAATGACATCGCTTGTTGCTATTTTCGTGTTGCCTTGGGTTATACGTTTGGCCTCTCTTGCTTTGTTACCTTTGAAATCAGGACGGTAAGTTATTAAAAGTCACCTGCTTTAAAGAACTTTGTCTTAGGTTCTTAGTGTAGACGATTTCAAACATTTTTAATAAGAAGTGATATGTTCAATTTAACATGAACGACATGCGTCGGCTGCAAAAGACACCGAATGAGTAATATCTCTAGGCACTATAATAAGCACAGTTCACGATGATCCGGATTACCCAAAAATTAATATGTTTCCGCTGGGGCTCGAACCCAGGACCTTCCCGCGTGTGAAGCGGACGTGATTACCACTACACTACGGAAACAGTTGAAGTTAGTGCGAAGTTTTCCATATTTCAAGCAACGTCCGATTAAAAAATGGTGCAATCAAGATGAATAACACCGTTTCCGCATGAAACAGGTGCATGTTCGTATTAATTTCCACCGTCACGGAAATTCTCTGGGCATGGGATGGGGTTCACCTTTCTTCTACACAATCAATTGAAAAGCAGACATTCCTAGCTCTGTCGTCTATATGTGTATCCTACTTATACGCTAGCTAAATCCGATATCGACATTTCCTTCATTGCACAAATTGATGGTGATTATCAAGGTAAGTTTTTTTGCAGCCTGCACAAACCAAAATAAAACATTCTTCGAAAAAAATCAAAATCATCGGAATACATGAATAAATGTATGTAGCAGAATATCAACTCCTCTTTCTCTCCGTTTGACCACTTTTCCTGATCAGTGACGGGACAACATACCGAGCAATTTCTGAGCCAGACTGCTTTGAATGTCAATGGCAGATACAAAAGTACAATTTCAGTGAATTCAAACGCCTATAAACCGTTCCAAAAATTAACGGGCTCGTCCGGGATTCGAACCCGGGACCTCTCGCACCCAAAGCGAGAATCATACCCCTTAGACCAACGAGCCGCTTGATAGTTAGAGTTACATTTTCCGTATTTAACTATAGAATAAAATTATTCTCCATACGTGGCAAAGGAGTTTACCTGCCAAGATACATATTCGAAATTCTAAGTTGACTAGAAATTCACCTTACATTGGTCGAGATCAACCAAAGAAAAACCAACAAAAATTCAAACGATAACTGTTGTATTTGTGCATGTATTTTTTTCTCCTACTGAATACTGTTAAATGCATTCTAATTGACGTTCGAATTAGCGGTGTATTTTCTTTGAATATCCCATCGACTGGTATTGAAAACAGTTTTGAGATTCGCCACGCATTGACAATATGAGGCAAAAAATGGGCTCGTCCGGGATTCGAACCCGGGACCTCTCGCACCCTAAGCGAGAATCATACCCCTAGACCAACGAGCCTGTATAGCTGACTTATGTTTAAATAATAGTTATAAAATTCAGAAATGACATCGCTTGTTGCTATTTTCGTGTTGCCTTGGGTTATACGTTTGGCCTCTCTTGCTTTGTTACCTTTGAAATCAGGACGGTAAGTTATTAAAAGTCACCTGCTTTAAAGAACTTTGTCTTAGGTTCTTAGTGTAGACGATTTCAAACATTTTAATAAGAAGTGATATGTTCAATTTAACATGAACGACATGCGTCGGGCTGCAAAAGAACACCGAATGAGTAATATCTCTAGGCACTATAATAAGCACAGTTCACGATGATCCGGATTACCCAAAAATTAATATGTTTCCGCTGGGGCTCGAACCCAGGACCTTCCGCGTGTGAAGCGGACGCGACACAGGCTCTTTAG